>NC_069112.1:34249123-34550820 GCF_025612915.1 Magallana angulata
CAGAACAAAATGGCAGCGTCGAAATTTGCTCAAATCTTTGGAGAGGAAAGGGAGAAAACATTTAAAATTGAATAAGAACAAAACATTGTAAGTAAACATGGGTGATGCCAAGATTTTTAAAGAGTATTTGAAAGGTGAGATTGAAAATTTTGAAGAGTTTTTAAATGAGTTAAATTGGACGCTATTTGTGAATAAATATGTCGCTTGATAGTCCTGGGGAAAACAAAACACTTATTAGGTTAGTTACTGACTCACTACGAAAATATATTGGGTTGACCAATCTCATAGACGGCTCGGCTTCGCCTCACCATCTATGAGATTGATCAACCCAATATATTTCCGTAGTGAGTCAGTAACAAACCTAGTAAGTAATAATAGAATACTTGTTTTCCGGTCTGTATTTACAGTATTCCAAAGTTAGTTGTCCCTTCTGCAATGTATTTATTCATATTTTGAACTACCACCATATTTCATAATCTTGTTTTGAGGTTGACTCAAAAACGGCAACTAATGCCGAATTACTATTTGTTAAAATGGTTATACAGAAATAATTTCAAACTTTATCATGTTATTACTTATATTCAAAATAATTACATCGTTTGGGTATTTATCTATATTAAACTCCAATGACAAATATGCGTTTTACTCGACAGCATTTACTGTTAGTTACGTGTAGTTTCTATCTTTTTTCACCAAAACTATTATCTGATATTTGTTGGTGTTCGTCAATTTTTAATCTCGAAACTTATCTAATGTTTTTATAGTTGTTGTGTAACAATCAAAGTAATATATGAAATATAATATACATAAGACATATTTATAATTATTGAGCAAGCATCGCTTATTAACATAGAAGCTTCAAAATACAGAAGCGATAACTTGAGTTAATATAAACAGTATTTTAGAGATAAACATTAATCTTTAAGTACTGGTATATATCCGGCAAAGCATGTGCTTGCAGTCATGATCAACAATGTGGAATTGCGCAGTAATCGTATTTGTTTTTTGGATTAGTTGTGTAACACCAAGGGACCTTTTCGCCGTCTGGATTCCTACAATAGTTATCTTGATCAGCCAGCCCACCAAACCGGTGTGTATGTGGTGTTTGTGAATCCCAGCGCTGACACGGGTCGCCTTTTATTGTCACGGTCATAGATCCAAAGTATTTCTTGCCTTTAGGATCATTGGTTGGAAGGCATTGCAGTGGAGGTGTTACTGTGGGTAGAAAAATAGAGTTAATATAAAGTAAAAGAAAAGATGATAACCAAATACTTCACGACTTGAGAATATTTTTGACATGCTCAAATCGTTACATATTGTTTTAGATGCACCAATTTTCTGGAAATTTTAACAAGTGTACTTTTAATTTACTGCAAGTTAAATACAAAAATTTATAAATATTCACTTCCTATTAATGTCAAATTTTGAAAAAAAGAGAAAAAGGACTCTTTTTCTTCTGGAGATTGCCAAAGACCTCTTAACGAGGACGAGTACAGAACGAGCACGCTTTCGCGCAGCGTTTCATTTGTATTGTGACGTTATCTTTTTGCTTGGTTGACGCCATGGCGTGATAGTTTCAACTGCAGATATTCAGCAAAAATTGTTGAAAATATCTCGTTTGATGCGTAAAAATAATGTTATATTGTGGAATAAAAATAAATATCTCGAAGTACATGTATAAGCTATATTTGGGCTCGGGTCGAAAACGTGAAGAGGGTTCAGCAATCCTAGCCCTCTGTCACGTTTTCTTAACCCGCCTAAATATAGCTTAATTCATATATTTCAAGACAGTTACCATGTATTTTATATTAATGACCCTTAATATGTGATGTTATATATTTTTTTATTACTTAAATATGTCTGAATGTTTTAATAATACTAAAAAGAACACCTTCTCCGCCTTTGTCAAATAAAAAATAGCTATTATCTGACGAATCTGGGGAATTGGGCATACAAAAATCAACTTTGATAAGACCCCTGGAACAAACCAGGAGGTAAAAAAGCTTTTTTTATTTGACAATTTGATGCCTTTTAGCAATAACTTTAATATGTAGAACAGAAAAAGAAATCCCTAGGGCAGAAGTTTTGAAAAAATGTAAAAAAAAAAAAAAAAGCAAAATTGATACATTTCAAGCAAAATCCCATAGGGTCCTATGTTAAAGATGAACAAACTTTGGGATGACCCCCTAAACAAACGGTGTGGTAAATGTCTTATTTTGTAATCTTAAAATAATAATTATATCATTAGAAAATAATGTAAAAAATTTCATCCAAAAATCTAGGGCAAAGCAAATTAGACCCGGCCTCGTTAAGGATAATCTAACGGACACCTTATACTACACCAAGCTCCAGACTTTCATTGTCTAGATCCACATACATGTACACATTTTAGTCTCGACTATTATGTAATATAATATATAGTATTATATTTTGGAGTTTGCCAAGTAATTTTGATCACTATCGGTATTTTAAAATTGCAACTAAATAGCATCTATTTATCATCTTTTTCTAATTGTAAAGTAGTGAATTTTGTTTCATTTTATAGTTAAGGGTACTCCACTACACTTAGATTTATACTTTTTAAGACATTACGTCACAAAATGGTGATTTAAATCTTTAGTTAAACTGTTTATATCGTACAAATGGCTAGTGCAGTGTCGTAGCTCAGTGGTTAAAGTATTGGGCTTCTGAACTGCAGATCTTTAGTTCGAGTTCGTCTGGAGCATTTGCTCATGTTTACTGAATTAAGTTTTCGAAAATGTAATTTTTCATCGAATATTGCCGATTTTTTTGCCTACTTGTGTTATATTATATTTATTATAATTAAGTAGTTTTGTGCTGATTTGAGAACATATTTCAAGTTGTAGTGAGCCACCTAAATTCTTAAAGCAGTTTTTATTGAGTAAAGATATTTTCAAATAGTTTTTGCAATTTCAAGTGGACTAAGAATGTTCTTTTTTTGTGAGGTTAATATGTGATTAGCGGAGTAAGCGCTGTAAATATATAACATTAAATATTTTGAAATAGTTTTTGCAATTTCAAATGGACTAAGAATGTTCTCATTTTGTGAGGTTAATATGTGATTAGCGGAGTAACCGCTGTTAATAGATAACATTAAAGTGTGTTTGATTTCTTTGGCATGTAGGCCAAAAAGGTTTACATATCATGGTTTTATTATAACGCCTAGATCACTTCTGACGTTATTTTGTGACGTATTGATACAATTTAAGAAAATTTACAGATTACAGATCTGACCAGGAATATCATGTAGTATAACTTATTTTTAACACATCAGAGATGTTGCAGATTTCTAGATACAAGACCAACAAGAAATTACCACAGTCTGAAATGTTGCACAGTTCCCAGCGCTTGTTCGGATCTGTAGTGTAGCACCAAGGAGCAGGTTCAAGATCCGGGTTCCTGCAATAGTTCTCAGGGAGACTGGTATGGGAGTGTGAATGCGGAATCTGAGAACTCCATGCCTGACAGGTTTTTCCGGATTGTGTGACGTGAACCTTTCCTGTATAATCATAACCTATTCTCGATCTTTTACATTCCTCCTCAACAAGACCTATTAGGTAAAACACTTTGAAATAGATGTGTGTACAATAACGACTCTGTAACTTTGTAACATATTTTGTAATTATTTTAAATATGATTCATAGGAAAGTGCATTAAAAAAAGAAATTTTAACTTTGATAAGACCGTGCAACCAAAATCACGTATATTTCACTAACCAGTTTTTTGTATCTCACATTTGTCGCCCGAGAATCCTTGTAAACAAGAGCAGAAGAACGAGGTTCCCTCCACCTTACATTGTCCTCTGTTTTTGCAAGGACTTGGAAAACATGGAGAATCAGCTGTTTTGGAAAAAAAGAAACCAACTTAGCCCTTTGAAAATTAGTTAGCCCTTTATATAGAAAATATTGAAAACAAGCCTTTAGTTTTTACAGACATAAACATTATCAACTTTCCTATGTATAATAATAGGACAATAAATAGAAATGATATATCGCATTCACAAATTAAACATTTTATGTCCATGCGTCGCTCATTTATTTTATTATACTTTCATGTTAAATACAGTAATCTGATTGGATTACCCGCAGTTGGTAATCCATTCAATTACCCTCAGTGTTAGCAACACACTTGGCAACGGGTAACACAACAAATTATTACATGCGCGTAAATTATGCGCGTACGGTTTGCTTTAAAATGCACTTCATTTCTATATAAAAGCAGTTAAATTTTCTTTAAAATTAAGACATTCAGTATAATAAAATTAATAGTGCCTGTTTGGGAGGGTAACTTTTGAAATTGACACCCCTCAAAAACCATTGTCAACCGACGCGAAGCGGAGATTGACAATGGTTTTCACGGTGTGTCAATTTCAAAAGTTACATGTACCCTCCCAAACAGGCACTATTTATATAATATTATATAATATCCACTGACCACAAGATGGAATTGCACAGTATTCTTTTACAGGTCCGGTATCTCCTTGAACGTAACACCATGGTTTGGACGAGTAGTCCGGATTTCTGCAGTAGTTAGCATCTTCCTCCATCGATACTGGCTGATACGCTAGTAGTATACAAACAGATTTAACAATATTTTTTGTAATGAAATATTGCACCCGCCTAGGTAATCTATTTAAATGCTTAGTGTAATGCTATTATGCGTAAATGTTAAGACACTCGTTCATGGAGAAACTCGTTTATGTTTTGTTGATCCCACTTAAACGAACATGAAAATATATTTCTTTCTTTTTGGTACACAATTAAATTGGTTGAAAATTTCATAAGTGTAATGTTGTGGCCGCGCATTTATTGAAAGTTTGGAATAATAACTTATTACAACATCTGCTGGTTTACACTGTAAGAGAATGTTTACAAAGAAAACTAAATGGATTTTACAAAACACATTAGCTCTGAATGATGAAATATTTGATGGGCAAACAATAATTTTGTCTTTAATCATTATTTTAATCATTATTTTCACACATACCGCCTTTCCAAGAGAGACATGTTTTTCCGTTCTTAGAGACATTCTTCTTTCCAAAGTAGTCTAGTCCCCTTCCTGTAATTACGCATTCTCGACTAATCTTCTCTGTTAACAAAATTACAAAATTCATTAATCCAGGGTTGGAAATTATAGCCCGCTCGACCGCCCGAGGCGGTCAGTTTCTCAGGCGGGCGGGGGCAAAACCTCAGATGACAGCCCGGTGGTCGGGTAAATTTTAATAGCCGGGTTCTATTTTTAAACCGAGTATTACTATTTTTAAATCGTTTACCTCTTTCATAAAAAGTACAGACGCTATTTATTTGTTAGGTATCGTTGTGAATTAGGTACGATGTAAAAAATGTAATCTATTCGCTCATTGGCCAATATGAATATCACAGCCAACCAGCGTTTGCAATATAAATTTTGTTCGGCAAGATTCTAATGAAGGTTAACGTGCGAGATGCACAAGTGGCTAGGATTGCCGATTCCCGCAAAGCGAACCATCGTTGACACCAAGGAAAAAAACAAAGACTATGATAAAAACAAAAGACGACGGACGATTGTTCCAAGCTGGAAAGAAGAGTTTAAATGGTTAATAAGTGATGAAACGGCGACGAATAGTGGGAAACTGTACTGTCAACAATGTAGGGGGGTATATGGACCCCTAGCCATCAGAAAGACTGCATCCGACAAAATAAAGCGATATGCAAATGGACCGTTTGTGGTAGGTTCAACAAACCTCAAGCATGATGCCCTTACAACGCATGAAAAGTCAGAAGGTCACAAATATGCTGTTGAAATTACAGCTTCAAGGAACAAGCCACAAGGCGAAAGTTCTGCAAAAAAAATACTTCACTCATTAAACAAAGCTACTGTTTCAAAATTAGAGAAACTTTTTCGAAATGCACATGCCGTAGCAAAGAAGTCTAGACCTATCAAAGATTATGTGTGGTTATGTGAACTCGATGAACAGAAAGGTGTTGATTTGGGTAGTACATACAAAAACCACAAAAGTTGTAAGGAGTTTATGGTCTCCATAGCCGAGGTTGAAAGATACAAGATAGAAGAAAAATTAGCTGAAGTTAAATTCTGCACAATTATGTCCGATGGGTCAACAGACGTTTCAGTTTCTGAAAATGAGATAGTGTACATTCATTTTGCTCACAGAGGTGTTCCATATTGCTATTTTCTTGGATTGATTGAATGTGAATCGGCAAATTCAGAAGGAATTTACAATGCCATTAAAGAGGCATTGCATTTTAAAAACATTTCTGTGGATAGTGTTCTTAAGAAAACTATTGCATTTGCTGGGGATGGTGCATCAGTGAATACAAGTCATCTAAATGGTGTAATAGCACATTTTCGCAGGAATGTTAGTCCGTCCATCATCATGGTCCAGTGCATGTCTCACAGAGTTGAGCTGGCTTATAAAGCTGCTCTGAAGGTAAGAGTATTAAAAAAAAATTTTTGATCAGTAATATACTAATTTACCTAAAGAAAATTATATTTAATTAAATTATTTAATTTCTTGTAACAGCTCAAAAGTTTTATGTACATTTATAGGTAGCACCCGTTTTTACCAAAGTACATGGTTTGTTGGATGAACTATTCAAATTTTATCACAAAAGTGCCAAGCAAACCAAAGATCTAAAAACACTTTCATTGCCCTGGGCATGTCCCAAAGGCTGCCAACAAGAATAGGCGGAACAAGGTGGTTGGGCCATGTGCAGACTGCATTAAAGAGCTTGTGGAAAGGCTATAAAGCTTTCGCCACACACCTTAGCCAGGTTTGGAATGATAATTAAGACATTTAGTTGTATTCTTTATGCATGTTGGGTTATTTGTTTTTAATTTTAATAATGCTATCAAAGTGACAATATCAGTTTTAAGATTTTTAATTAAATTGTACACCCATTTACAAGTTAGAATTTTAATTTTTGCTGAGGTTTAAAAAATTAACATGCAGGTTGCATTAAAAAGAAGTGGCCAGTCGGCAACACAGTCAAAGGCAAAGTATTTGGTCAAACTTCTGCGGTCTAAGGATGTTATTATCTTTGCCCATTTCCTGACTGATCTTGTTGGTTTTCTAACCCAGTTCTCCATGTGTCTACAAAAGAGAGCAACATGTTTTTATGAAGTCCATCAGGAGCTACAGTGTACCATTGCGAACATTAAGAAGCTCGAAAACAGGTAAATTTTCTGTATGTCCTTGCATGCATATGTGTTTACCCTTGCTGATTAATATATAACATTGGCAACCTTTCACTGTCTCACTGCTTGCTTGCACATTTTATGTATGTTTGTACTATATCATGCATTATGTAATCGTGTGTGTTCCACTTAGTCATAGCTTCTTTTATAACTTTCAAAGTCCAGTATAACTAAAACTACTTTAGTAGAGTGCAAGATCTAATCAAACTAATATTGGATGTACAGTTGCACAGCTTTTCTGCTTTCATATCTAAGCATGCCAGTCATTCACCTTTCTAGGCCTGGTCCTGAACTTAGAAAAATTGTTGATGCTGGAGATCAGTTTGGAGGGGAGACACTCATTGGAAACGATTTATCATCTGATCAAATAAAAAGAGTGTTGAAAGGTTTGACAGATAGTTTGGAGGGCAGGTTCAGTGATGTGAATGATGGAGTGAAAAATGCAACCAAAATTGCTGATCTCACATCTTGGCCTGCATCACTGGAAGAGGCTACTGGTATTAAACTATTAAATGTGTAAATTAAATTGAAGGACTAATAATAAGCAGATATTCCTTCCTGTAGCTTGCTTTTATTACAACAAATAATCAAAATTGGTATATCAGAATACACAAAATTATCAGAAATCATTTAAAGTAAGCTTATGGATAGAAGTGAAATTTTATAAATATTTCTAAATAATGTGATTCTTTTTCAATTTTGTAGATTTTGGTGATGAGATGGTGCAGACTTTGGTTGATCATTACCGCCAACAACTGCTGGAAAAAGAGCTTGATGTGGGACTCATTGAATCAGAATGGACAGTGTTAAGAAATGTTTTGTATAACAAGTATGTTTGAATTTACTAAAGTTAAGTCTTTATGTTTGAAATTTATTGAAAATTTCTTGTAAATTTTTATATTGATGAATTAAAATCAACATTACCTTTTATAGCCATAGAGTTCATGGACTGTCCTGGAGTACAGTAAATGATCTGTACATCAGCCGTGTTCCTAACATTCTAAGCCTAGTGGACCTTGTTTTGTCACTGCCAGCAGGGACCTCAGAGTGTGAAAGGGGCTTTTCTCAGATGAAAATCATTAAAAGTCAGTGGAGGAACAAGCTTAAGTCATCCTCAATGACTCTCTTGATGACAATTCAGCTTAACTCTGAAAGTGTAGCTGAATGGAATCCAGGAAAGTCTATATTTCATTGGAACCGAAATGCAAAGAGAAGACCCTGTTTTATGGAATCTAGGAAAAGGCCTGTTTCCATTCAGAGAGAAATCTTGGAATTAGATGAGCAGGAGGAGTCAGAAGAAACTGCAGAAGAAGCAGAGGGAGAAAGAGGGGAGAAAGAACACTCGGACTTGGATGACTCAGACTACACTTCAGACTTTTCAGATTTAGATGATGACAGTTGTGATTCCGAAGAATATGATTAAAACAAATTTACAATAAAAGCTTCATCTATTAGAAGTATTGTATAATATCATAAATAAATGAAATGGATTAACACTAACAACACTTCATTTTGAGTTTTTGAATTTTGACAATGTAATTTTATTATTGATTAAAAAAATTATAACATTTCATCAAATGTCTTGTATTCCTCGTCAATAATAAGATGATTTATAATTATAGAGATGAATAGTTAAAGTGCATAAAAGGATGTAAATCTTAAAAATATGCATTCTTTGGGTTATGCTTAGATATGGTTTCAAATACTGTGTAAAAGGTTTAAATTTCCAGTGGCTGTGCTACAAATGTATTTTAAAGTAACCAAGCCATAATTATTGAATGTTCATAATCATAACATTAACAATGAACAAAATAAAAATACCTAGATGAATTAAGCCATATTTTGAATTACTGCAAATATAACAATCTTCAAACTCGTGTTCTTCCATTACATACTTTTTACCAGAACTAAGGGACAGCAATCTTTTACAAGATATGTCAAACACTACTTTTGACATTTTATAAATATTAAAGAGAAACGAAATACACTGGAAGGAAGATAGTCCAATGTTTTTGCGAAACAACACGGTGTCTCTAGATGCCACTAAAATTAGGTTATAATTATGTTATGAACTTCTTACCACATTTTGGTACATCACAAAGCTCCCAACGTATATCAGGGTCCATGGTAAAACACCAGGGTCCTGCACTCCCGTCAGGGTTCCTGCAGTAGTTTTCGTCTTTAAACAGGTTATTTAAGTCGTGGGCGTGGGGGGTTTTGGAGTCCCACCTCTGACAGGGAATACCGGTCTTTGTGTTGCTAACAGTCCCTGTGTACTCCTTGCCGGTGAGGGTATAGGTACACTCTGTCGCAACTGGCAAATAAGCATATGTTGATAAACAATTATGTGTTTTATGAATAGACGTACTCTATGTATAAAAATAAAAGAAAAGTGTCATTTGGATTGAATAAGACTCACGGCAATACGGTACACTACACCAGTCCCAACGAGTGCCATTATCCATTGTGTAACACCAAGGGCTTGGCTCGTCAGCTATACGGCAGTAGTTCGACTCAGATGCCAGATAGGAGTACGCTGACATAAATGACATACAAGTAAGAGAAATAAACTGCAATATTAAGCACTTGCAAACAGCTTTCCAAAAATGATTTTTTTTTTTTAAATATAAAAAGGTTTATTTCAATTCAAACGTCACAATGATTACCTAACTGTCTGATTATTTTGGCGGTAACATCATTGTTAGCAATACAATGCGATATGTAAATACTTTTGAAGGATTTAAATTTCTTAAAAGTAAATATAAGAAATAAACAGCTTCAAAACACGTTACCAAAGGGGTTGGTTGTCAGATTACTGTTTTTAAAAGAATAATGCGACTTATAAATGTAAGCAGAGATTGTGTTGTAAGATAACGTTATCAGAAACAAATACAATTTAAAAGACTGTACACATTGTGCTCAAAAACGATATAACGTGGTCCCTGACGTCATACTAGAACATGATTTTTAAGAAAAATTTTCAATAAAGCAATGAACCGAAAAATCCTATTGTACCTTAATATCAAATATTATGACTTTTAAAGATACCTTATTTTATTGAACTTATTTGCATTAATTGTGGGTTTGTTCCTGATGTATGAATAATAATCTAAAACATGTCGTACCTGAATACACCTGATGAGGTGTATTAGAGGACCAGGCTTGGCATGTCACACCCTTCCTAGTGTAGTTTCGTGTCCCTGTATATTCTTTTCCAGCTACCACACAATCACTGAATAGGTCGGCCCCTGAGAATAAATATTAATTTGTTGCATCTAATATGTATAAGTACAGAAGACTTCGTTATGTGAAAAAGGAAGGTAGAACAAAATGACTAAACATGTTTTGTGTAAATTTTCAATATCATTCTATTTCTTTACGAAAATGTTCAATAACTTGAATAGAATGAAAAATCCCGTTTCAACTCTTATGAATTAAATTTGTATGTTTCCCCAATATGAGCAAACATGGATGGGGTAATGGTAATTTTTAATAGTAATCAAGTGTAATTATTAACAAATTTTGCTGCAATAAAAAGTTATGTATGATTTGCTAAATTTGCTAAATAGCATTTAATGATAATTCAATTAAATACTTTCCGTTGTAATTGACCCAATTCCTGTAAACAAGTAAATATCAAACTTGTTTGGGGAAATCAATGGCTTCATTAATATATTAAATAGTAGAAAATTAAACTATATCTTGAAAGTAGATGCTTGCTCACTACATGAACCAATTTCCCACGTGATCTCATCTAAAGCAACGTCACTGTCCCATGATTCTCCTGTTATGGCCTCAAAGGACAGCTGTAATGATATCAATTAAAAATATGATGTCATCAGACCATGTTTAAGGTTTATTTTATCATGATTAGTACTGTGGAGTTATCAGAATTTGTTGTTTGCTCAGTCTTTGTGGTATATGTGGGTGGCCCTTACCCCGGACTTTGCAACTTGGGCGATAACTAATCCTAAAGTAGTCCGTTTTGTGATCAGCTTCGGCGGATCACAGATGTATCTGTGTTAGGCATCCGGCAAATTTTACTGTTTGCGCACGCATTTTGCCTTGCACTACTTTATTTACTTTACAATGGTAGCTTCATGTTAGTCTTTAACTACATGTAGATTACTAAAACATTATTCTAATGCATTTGCCGTGAAGGTAAATATTTACACAGTTACATACATGATGAATCAAATCACGTTTTTCTTTACATGTGTAAGAATATTAATTGAAAGTATAATTCGCGTACTAAAAGTAAAGTCTATTCATGCCTTTCTATTTCGGAAATCAATAAAATGGTGCGATATATTTCATTTTTATCATGTTTACTGCATGGTCAGCAATGCTTTCGCGCTACATTTACTAAGCTGATCAAAGATAATACATGCCCATCATTTCTTTAAAAGGAATACTTGTTCAACATTTATGTGAAACCTTACGCATCCACAAAAATGACATCCCCACGTTAAAGCAAAGATCCAAGAATCCATATTAATTGGCCACCACCAAATAAATTATTTCACAGTCTCTTTAACAAACATCCGTTAATTCGTGACATTTTTCCCATAACGATATTAATTAGGTTTTGATCATTGCACAAGTTCCTAAGACTTACCCGTACTGTATAAATGACCTTCACTTCAGGTGTCAGTTGGTCATTAGTACATTTATACTACTAATTACACCTTTAACATAATTACCTTCATTCCTTCGGTTCCTGAGACATCTACTGTCGCCGTCAACCAATCAGAACCCTGATTACCTTCCTTTGACCACAAAACATTTTTGACAGAGCTTGTTCCTTCGGCATACAACGTCAGTCTCTTCACAGTACGACCAAACATATTGTATGCAAAAGAAAGGCAACCTGCTTTTGCTAAAACCGATAGAGAAAGTTTAATGCTAGTGACGGATATCACATATTTACAAAAAATATGTCAATTTCTTTTAAAATTAAAAAATTAGATAAAACTTCTGTATAGGCTTGACAAAAAACAATCTTTCATCATATTTTCAATTGTGTAATACTTTATTACTGACACTAGTTTATGCACCTGGTAATGGGACACTTGTCTGTAGAATGGCTTTGTTGCCAGAAACTCTGGGTAACGACATTTCAGCATACAAGAAGCGCTCTCCCCTGAAAGCGTCCTCTGGACCTGTTCCTTCAGATATGGTGTGTCTCTTTTGAATTTAAAAGGTACACTTAAATTTAAAAAGCTGATGCATGTGCAGCTACTCTATTTCAAGAAGTTCTATGCAAAAGATGTTATTCACAAGAAAGAAAGAATCATTTAATACTGTTACTTGAAGAAATGAACCCATCAAAAACATTAGAAAGGAAAATCAAATATATCTCAAAATCTTCAGTTAAATTATGGTATTCAGTGAAAGGGACATTTTACATAGCCATTTTGAGCATGGAACGATACTTAAAAATCTAGATACAGAACTCTATAGAAACATAACTAATATATAGATATACATATGTCAAAATAAATATACATATATTGAAGTACACAAATTGTATTAAGGAATTTTCAAATCGTCTTCTAGAAAATATGGGTATATTTTACAATATCATGGATTCTCCTTTAAGCAGTTGTGTTTTAAAATTTTTTTGTACACGTTTTATAGTGTATATAATTAACAGTCAGCCAAAAACCGATGTAAAAAGATCAATAAAGCAGCATAATAAAATTTAACAATGCATGTCACATAAGCCATTGATCAGAACAGTCTCCTTTGTAACAAGATAACCAAATCTTTTGTACAACATATTTATTTTTCTATATTTCAGCACGTCCCTTCCAAATATGATATATTTTTAGAACTGAACATGAAGATGCATATGCTACTTACATTCTAATTTGTAATGTATTATAATGTGTAATGACTATTCAATATTTCCAAAATTTTAGGTGTAAAGTTGTATGTAAAACTCACGTTGAATTTTGATCAGGAATTTAAAATCAATGCGTAAAATTATTATTATTATTATTACTTTTAACTGCTACTTACAAAGCCTTGCCCCCATTCAAAATCATCTCCGTGCTGTACATTGTCGAAGAAACATTTCTCGAATCTTTCAAATGTACATTTCAGTTTTGCATTTTCTAGAATAAATAAAGGTATTTGAAAATTGTAAACAAAGCCATGACAACATATTTATTTTTACCAAATAAAAAGATCTTATCTAAAATCCATAAGCTGAGAAATGTATATAACAATAAAATTTCGGTAATCAACCCGTAATGCAATTTAATACAAAAATTTTCAATTTTTTTTTTTGGGGGGGGGGGTCTAAATAATAAAAACCCAATACATACAATAGAGGAGGATAACATTTACATCTATATGTTTTAATCATCGGTAATTTTCGGAATCTAAACAGAAAGTAAGCTATCAAAATTCTTAATAAAAAAAAAACACAAGATTTTGTTAACAGTTATAAACCTATGAAATAAGATTTCTAAAAGATTACTCTTCCTGCAAACAGCTAGTGATGTTAATATATAATTCTTACTTTTATATTGAAGAAAAACGAGGAATAATTCAATTCATTTTTATCTAATTAATATAAAGTGTCTGATTTACCTAAATTGCATCACATCAAATTTCATGAAAAAATAAAATATCAGATCGACTCACCAATAACTTGACCACACTTCTCTCCTGTGTAACCGGACTGACAGACACATTTATACTGACAAGCCTTAGTTTCAGTTGGAACACACACACCGTACACACAAGGGTTGCCTCTGCAGACTAATCAAAGAAAATATTCAAGTAAAAAAAATGCTTGCGTAATTCACAGCATGTTTTAATTTTAACTAAATGAAATATTATTGATCTAAAAGTTAATGAAAGTTAACTTTTGTGTTTAAAATACATATGTTTTCTCTGACGCTGTTTTTTTAATCCATTTATTTTAAAAGGTGTTTATATATATATATATATATATATATATATATATATATATATATATATATATATATATATATATATATATATATATATATAACGTGAATTAATAAGAATTCGTCTGCAGGTGCATTGATTTTAGACTAAGTCAATGAACTTTTTATGTTTTTTTCTTTTTTCAAAGTGCAATGATATCGTCGATATTAACGCACTTTGGAAAAAAAAGTTTAGTGTTTAGTAGAAAAAAATAATACTTTTATACAACATAAATGATTATTTTTAAATTGTTTCGTTCAATAGGCTATATTTAACGGATGTAAATTGTTAAATGAGATTCACTAGTGTAAACAAATGATCATACTAGCTACAAATTAGAAATTTAGTTCCATAATGCGTGATTTATACATATTTTTTTCAAAGTGCGTTAAGTATCTCGATAATGAAAAATATACTGATTTACCTTTATAGCAGACTTTGATTTTTTTCTTCAGTCCGTTAATTTTATGCTACATTTAACGCACTTTAAAAAAAAATCAAATTACGTATTTTTTTTCAAAGTGCGTTGCTACAATGAATACCTTCTCTTTCCTTCTCAAAATGAAGCTTGAAACCTTTATGCGAGGCTTTGTGCCCGGCGAATTTTGTATCCATGGTTACAATCATCAATGTTGGGGAGTCCACTGATGTAAAGAATTTTTCACCCACAATGTCACCACATCGTCTACAACAGAAACAAGATGTGGTAAAGGCTGCCCTTACTTTTTTTACCTTTTGATTTAATACAATGAATGTTTCTTTTCTTGTAAGCTATCTGTATTAAAGAAAATCGGTGGTAAAAAAATATATTTACATGTATCAGATTTGACTTAAAATTGTATATACCAAATGGTGGTAAACATATATTTAAAAAATGTTGATCTGTTTAAGTGTAATTCTCAAAAACAGCACAAACATGCCATTGCTAGATTTACTTTAGGTATAGATATTTTTGTAAATCAAGTTTAAAAGTCAAAATGAATATCAAGAAACATATAGTCCTTACTTTATACTATACTTGCTTTTGATCTGCTTCCTAAAGTATGAATACAGTTATATCTATTACTTTGGTAATGTTTCAAAATGAAACAAAAACAGTTGTTTAAGTGTAATTCTCAAAAACAGCACAAACATGCCATTGCTAGATTTACTTTAGGTATAGATATTTTTGTAAATCAAGTTTAAAAGTCAAAATGAATATCAAGAAACATATAGTCTTTACTTTATACTTTATACTTGCTTTTGATCTGCTTCTTAAAGTATGAATTCAGTTATATCTATTACTTTGGTAATGTTTCAAAATGAAACAAAAAACAGTTTTTTAATGTAAAGATATATTCATTGTAGCTGAAAAATGTAGAAAATAAAGGAAATCAATTCAATCACTGTATACAGGGTTATTTCCAACAGTGTAATGTTCACCCTTCTACACTTGCAAACAGTTTTGCCACGTCTCAAATTCGCCCAGACACCGTTGAGTTTAAAGAATGATAACTTGAGATATTGATATTCGCCGAGTCTCAAATTTGCTCTCCGACGACGAGGGCCAATGGGGCGAAAAAAAGGGAAGGATATTTCCCTGTATATGCACTTTGACATTACAATTGACCAGGCCCCCCCATTTTCTTTTTTATATATGTACTAGACATCGACCATTATGACAATACCGTTTAATAACATCTTACTCATTTGGTTAGTCTTTACATTATATTTTAACATAAATCTAGCAGAATACTAAGCCTTATTTAAATACCAGGATAATCTTAATAATTATTGTCAAATGACAAGAATATAAAACAAAGTTATAATAAGCAGACTTAGCTGCAGGTCTGCAGCTCTCGGTCTGAAAGAAATTCGGATTGACGACCTTGGAGCTAAATTGCCGCCTTTGATAAAAAATTTTGTATTTATTGCGTAAAATGGATTTTACTACCAATATCCTCTCTTTACTTGCATCTGGTATTCTTTTAAACACCATCATCTGGCCCGTAAAGTTAAGTGGTGCAGTTTGTTAACATGTTAAAATGACGATTCCCGAATCAATATAATTAACATACTTAATTTTCCGAAGTGTGTAGTGTCTTCACGAAGTACAGGGACGATATCTGTAGTACAATGCATGATTAATTCAATGGTATCAATTGTTTTCATTGAATTTGCGTAAAGATAATGTTAATTAGTCCAAAACTAGCGTACGTTTTTTGTGCGAAATAAGTATAATTTGTTTCAATAAATGGCACTAGAGCTCCCAGGTCGTTCATATTTTTTTTCAGAACGGGAGCTACAGACCTGTGGCTAAGCAAAACTATACCTCACTCCTGGCTGGCCAGGCAGGTTGTATTGAATCTCCAGCCAGTGGTAACAACGGAGTGTATCCGGGTTATAGGCCATGTGGAGGTCATCTATCGTCATCTTGATAATGTAGCCAGCAGGTGCCTATGGTTTGAACATCAAAGTACATAATGATAAAAAGTATAATATAACAAATCACAGTGACTATTCAAGAGGTCTATTTTTCCGTGATTGTAGATAAAAACAATTTTATGATATCGATAATGATTATATTCTGCAGACTATAGGGGAAACAAATTAATAATCTTACTCAAAACGTAGAAACACAGCAGTCATATGAAACAAAATATTCAACATTTATTTTTTGATAAAAATTGTAACCTTTATGGCCCATCTACAAATTTTGTCCTGACCAACTGGGCCCGGGTAATTTGGAGACGTAACAGTGATATCTTTATCTCGTTCTAGGGAAGGATCAGTTTCTTGCAGTTGTACAAATCCACCACAATCTTGGAAAAAGTAAAAAAAAAACAAGAATGTCCAACTGACTGTTCAACGATGTATCTAACTTACCTGACCAATAGTTTTCAAACCTAAAAGGTTACTACATGTACTGGAATTAGAATGGCATGTTACATTGTTTAACACTGCCTTTGACGAATAGACAAAAATGATAACAAAAGCACAGCTGACAAAAAACTACAAACCAGGGTCTGTGATGATTGTTTCACAAGTTGTCCCAGTAAATCCCATCGGGCATGTACATTTGCATTCTGCATTGACATAACCTTCGTTTTGACATCTCTGTGGAGTTTTACAGTGAGCTTAAAAAAATGAAAATTGTCGTTCTAGCTCATTGAACAAAAAAATTGATATAAAATATATGTATGTAATAATATTTATTTGCATTATTTCTTGATGTATTTGATACAAAATCATAGATATTTAACAGGTATAAATGATAACAATTTTATATTCATATAGTTCTATGTTTGAATACTTTTCTCTCACGCTTTACGATGGCTGTTATATGTACCTGTGCAATCGTATTGATCCAAAACGTCTTTGATATCGTAGAAGGACAGCAGCTGGTTGCTTGGAAAAACCAGAAAAAGCAGATTTTTATCCCTCAGTTCAACGGCATGACCCGCTCCATATCCCTGTTTGATATATTCTGCTTGTATTATTGCAATTAACAACAGGGAATGATATATAGTACAACCTATAGTAAGTAAACGAATGCATGATAACAAATGATGCAGCAGAACAATACTACATTTTGTTCGACGAACTGTTTTCTTAAATAATTGTTGGGAATCATTTAAATCTGAAGGGGTCAATTTTAATTGATTAAAGGTTTTTGATACTTAATTTTATGGATGCAAATTTTGTGAATACGTCGGTTTTAAGTTTCAGGAGGGAAGATTTCTTTCTAAATGACATGTAGTGAGAACAAACTGTTCAAAATAAAAAATCCACAAGAAAAATATAAAACAGGAGCAGAACAAACACGGACCTCCACAAACATAGAGGTAGGATCAGGTCCCATATAAGTCAGTTTTATGTTACAGAAAAAAAGGATATTTATTCTAAATGACATATGGTGATAACAAACAATGTTCGAAATCAAAGTTTAGAGAAATACAAAACAGGAACAGAGCAACAAGCATACATGTGAATAAGAGATCAGGTGGCATGAAGGATTGAGCATCCTCTGCTGACTGGTCACAACTGCCGTGTGCTCTTTGTCGTAATCATGAAGAACGCCAAAATCCGTAAACAATTAGCTAATTACCTATAGTCTAACAACAAGGCTGAAAAAGTATGTCAGCATGCAACCAAGTGGAAGATTTTATTTCCCGACAAGGTCGTTTCCTCGACCATAAAGCATACCAAAAGTCTTACTCCAATCGAGACTGTTGATAGTCCTGTTTTGTCAACTTGTCAGTACACATGTAGCATGCCTTGTCTTAGAAACTGTTCCTACGTAGAGCATACAGTCATTTCATGCATATCTTTTACAATTTAATGCTATGCTATGGTATGCGATTTTAATGATATGCTATGAGATTTGCATGGTATGCTATGAGATTTGTATGCTATGCTATGAGAAATTGAAATGAAGGGCTTAATGATATGGTATGCTATGCTATGCTATGGTATGCTATGAGATTTGAACAAAAACGCCTCCATACACAGAAGAGTTCCACACATTTCGAAGTGAAATAATAAGAAGCCAAAGTTCACCACAAATATATCAAATGAACATTTATTTTTTCGAATAAAAACATTTAAAACCGAGTTAAAATAATGTTGTATGTTATGCTATGATATGCTATAGTATGATATGACGAATGCGATTCTATGAGGTTGTATGCTATGGTATGAGATTCCAATGCTATGCTATGAGATTCCAATGCTATGCTATGAGATTTCAATGCTATGCTATGCTATGCTATGGTGTATGTTGTAAAAGATATGCTTGAACTGACTGTACCCTTGCTTACCGAAAATACTGATAGACAAACTCCATATGCAGGTGATGAAGGTATACTGCTACAAAAGTAAGGAAAGTTAACAATAGAAAGATTGGAGTCATTGCGTTTATCATCCAGATTTGTCGGTAGGCTACCATCAGTGTCCCTTTCCGGTAAAAGTGTTCTGTTTCACAAGTCATATATCTTTGAATCAATTCAAGTGCATGCTTTTACAAGTACGAGGTGTGACCTCTCGATAAAAATATAGCAATAAATACGCCAGAAGGCAAAATCAGCTTGGCTTGAGTGTGATTATTCTTTATAGCCGTAGCATAAAAAGAGGTCAATTGCAGGGAAACTAAAACCCACACTCCAGAAAACCCATGGCCAGCTGAACCCTGGTAATTGGTTAGAAAGTCATTAGACATTAAGTAGCAAATGCATGTCTCTCTGTGTGAATATAAAGGATATCGGAAGCGTCTAATTTAGTTAGGTGTTTTGTTTACTGCTACAATTGTGCTATCTATAGGGACACTTGTGATTTGCATGCCTACAGCCATGACCTTGCTTTTAGCAAAGTCCGACTCAACATGAATAGTTTCAGTCAGGTGTTTCATTTATTGTTACAATTGTGCTGTTTATAGAAACACTGGTGATTTGAATGCCTATAATCAGGACTTTATTTTTAGCAAAGTCCGACTCGACATGAATAATTTTATGTTAAGTTTTAATGAAAATGAAGACCTAGTATACGATTTCAGAGCATCGTTCTAGTAATTCATTATTAATGCCTTCATCATTTATTTGTTCCTTGTATTTTACAGTTTTAAAATAAATAAGTCTCTGACCATTTTTTAAATCATGGAAAAAGAAATCTCATAACCTATATATTTTTTGTCACTGTATTACTAAATCTGATTTGTGTCAGCAATTGTTTACGATTCAAGAAGTGCATCATAGCAAACAATAAAGGAAAAGGTTTCCCCAATTACTAGAATCACTAAAAGAGCTAAAATTAGATAATTGCAACTATTGACTAATGAAGGTTATAATTACCTTTCCTGTTACTATGAAGCACAAAAAAATAGTCTTGCAGTAAAATACTTACATATTGCATTATACTCCCGATATCATAGGGGTTTCTGTTGTACGTAAGTCGTCGATGATAGTTGTACTGATTCTTTTGATCGATCCTGTCCCATCTAATTTGTACATACCGATCGCGATCACTTCGAGTATGTTCATGCCTCTGCCCTATTCGATGTAACATTTCATGAACTGCCACACCCACCTATTGAATAAATGTATGTACTTCTTATTTATGATTATACATGTAATTGCTCTTATTTTGTTAAATAGTAGTATTTTCAATATTTACACAACATTTAATGAATAGACACTAAAATAGTTTTGTCTTCAGTTAAAACACATTCAATGCGTGAAAGATGCATTTTGAATTAGGAAAAAGAAACTTCATAAAACATATTACATCAATAGAAAATTAAGTAATATTTAAGATACAGATTTGTATCATTTATTGTTGGACAAAGAAATCAGTTAAAAGAGCCAAGAATTAAAAAAAAAATTATTAGATGGTTGAAATCTCTGGAGAGAAAACGAAGTTACACGTACTTCATATGGCTTGTAGTTTATTTTATAATTCGATATTATAACAAAGAGTTTGTTTCATTCTTAATGATTACCGATCCACAGCCTGGCTCCATCAAGTTGATTATATGCTCACCGTCACCAGAGAATCCAACACCAGAACTACAGCTTGTTCGACTATGATAGGAAAAAGTGATTTCAATAATTTAATATTAAAGTCTTAAAATACTGTTTAAATAGAGAAATAGTTAAACTATGAGATCCCTAGTTTTAAAATGACATTTGTTAAATCTAATTTGGTTATTGACAAACGTATTTGGAAGATATTATGTAGACAAGTAATTTTGTAAAGCATCTACACTTTCAATGTTCATTTTCAAAATCAAAATTTAGAATACATCAATTAAATACATGTAAAATATGTTTACAAAAATGTGTCGGTAAAATTTTTTTGCCCCAAAAATAAAGTATTATAAAGAATTTTAAAAAAAAAAGTGTGGAAGTAAGTTTAAATCTTAATATTTACATTTGCAAGTATGTTTCCTTATATGAACCTTAAAGGGGCATGGTCATGATTTTGGTCAAAAATTATTTTTTCGATTTTAATGTTTATAATGCTTCAGTAAGGCATTTTTAATAGGCAACCGAAATTTGAGTGTCATTTGTTGAGATATAAGCGAGTTACAGAGCTTATAATTCCTCGCCATGTAAACAAAGCTTTTGTTTACATTTTGAATGTTGAAGTGAAAATTACAGTTTTAGACCTTAAATAAATGTGGCAATCGTTAGGAACTTTTTATTTATGCATAAATGAATAAGAATATATACAAATCATCTTGAAAAAGATTTTTTACTGGTATGTTGAACCTATGTAAACAAAAACAGGGAACGAGCCTTGTTTACATGACGAAGAATTGTGGGCCCTGTATCTTGCTTAAAACTCATCGACGGGCACCCAAATTTCATTTGATCATTAGAAATGCATTCATAAAGCATTGTAAATAATAAAAACAGAAAAATAAAATTTGACCAAAATCGTGACCATACCCCTTTAAGAATAGCAAAACGTTTCATTCTGTATAAACTTTTCATGACGTCACAATGGTAATGAAATCTCGGTTATTTCAACATTTCTGGACGATTTGTCTTTTTCAAACGTAAATAAGAGCAATAGCAATAAACAGCAATGTTTTGAGGCTTCACAGGATTTGATCACGTGACAAACCAACTTCATATTCCGGTGAACTTTTTAAATTGCTGTTTATTTCTTACATGTAATCAAAAATAAATGTGTAAAAGGTTATCACCACAGTGACGTAATGATATTGAAATAACGTCATGAATTATGTCTTATTTTGGTAAATTGGTTTTTCGTCTGGGAAACATCGAGAGCAGGCTTACTCAAGTATCATTTTTTATAATGATTTTTATCATTATATGAAGAAAAAACATATGTTAAAATCGTACTTAGCAGACATGCACTCTATGTTTCCGAATACAGAATATAAGGAAAAAAATGACAATAATTTTTATTTGTTTGCAAAATTGCAGAAATTGGTTAAGGTGACGTCAAAGATAAACAGCAAAAGGGCAATGATGATTTAAATCAAGATTACAAAGATAAGCATCCTCTGTACAATGATTAATGAAGATTTTATTCTCTTACGATATTTTCTAAAAATTGGTTAAAATTGGGGGCAGCCCTTTAACCATATCATATAAATTTTCTTTATTTCGTTTTGAACATCATTGGGTTTAAAAAGTAATGATTTCTAATGAAACTTGATACTCCCATACTTTCTGACGAGAGTGTATCCTTTGTGTCCAACTTCAGCTTCCACTTCCGGTGATCTCGGCTTCCACCGGATGCAGGTCAAGTTATGAAAAAGCTCGACCGCTTGTAGAAAATACTTTCTATTGGCAACTAAACAGTTTTAAACAATAAAATACAATTTCGTTGTGTTGAAAATCCGTTAGTTTTAACTCACTTTTCTTTTAATTTGCATTGAAAATTTATGCCCAGTATATACAATTTGCATGTATATAACAAGAATTTTTTTTTTACCTAACACATCATGACTACAATGTATTAGTGTTCTTCATTTTTAAGATTGTTCGATTTGTGAGAAATATTCATGGTTTCAGTCACCGCAAGAATTTTGTACTCACCTAGACTGGAATCTATTACAAATGGAACTATCCCCTTGGGCCAGTTTGGCCAATTTGGCCCAAAGTTTCTTTTCTTGCGTTTCTAAAACAATTTTTCAGATCAATTCAAAAAAAGACATTCTCTTCCTACAGAATTATTGTAACTGCTATATCATTTTAACAATAGCATAGACAAGATAATACAAAAAATGTAGGTAATAACAAATCAAACATATGAACCTCTTTTCCCGGCTCCCCTTCTTTATCTTTTTCTTCCTCTGTTTCGATTGTTCTATATAAACCCTCTGCTTTGACCCTTTTTGATTCCTCAGGGTGAAGTCCTTCAGGCTGGACAATTAAAGATTATAGACAATTATAGATTGTTGTTATCAATTAAATATTATAACACTCTTTGAAGGCATTGCAAAAGCTGTAATCAGTCATTCCTAAAACGATTGTTTTTAAAAAATCAAACGAATATATTTAAAAATATATTAATTGGTAAAAACAATCTATAAAATTTTATATATAAACAGTTACATTCCTATAAACTGTTTCACATTGCATTTACGTTCAAGATATCAGAATGAAGCTTACATGTTTTAGAACTCCGTTCTCAACAACTCCCATGCTTAGTAAAAGTTGCATATCTGGATCATCGGGGTCGACATCCTTAAATTAAGAAAAATGAAAGATTTTATTTCTGAGTGTATAATCGTTTTGAAATAATGACAATTTGGAGTTCAGTGACTAAATGTTGAATAACTGGTACATGTAGTAATGAATTAAATGTATGTACATGTATCTAATATGATATGGTAAGTTTATCTTATTGAAAAAGAAGAGATGATTCTCCTTTTAAAAGCATGGTGCATCAATCCTGGCTATGATTTTGTTAAGCATTATTTATTAAGGAACAATCATCCCTCCCTGACACTTCGTTATGAGGGTGTTTTACTGTAACTTCTTTCTTATCAAACTAAAAATGAGTAAAGAATTTTTCAAAAGACAGTTGTAAACTTTAAGGATAGCTGCTGTTGTATACTATATCACAACATAATATTCAACTACAACAACATACCTCATCATCTATAACACTTGCATTCTCGTCATTGTCACCTTCTTTTTTCTCATCTTCGTTATCTTCGCTATTCTCCCTCTGTAAAGAATGCAATAAAATAGCAAAATTGATCAGTTATGATAAAACATAAAATGACATTCAGAATAGATTATAACTAGAAATGAGGACGATAGCATGTTTATTTTACCATGAGACAGCAATGAATGCTGTCGAATGGAAACAATAATTGCTATCGTATACTGTGGAGCCAAATTTCAGTAGATTACTGAAGTTTTACAGGTTAGTGGGGACGTAATTTTGTGCTTTATCTTATTCCTAAAAAAAGAAATATGACTTTATAACCCTAATCTATTAATTCGTTTAGGACGTTAATTCGTGGATGAGAGATACCAACGAATCCTACGAAAATTAAGCCAACACTAAAATCTAATGAGCCCACAGTAGTCAGTAAATAGGTATATGCATTTGAATGTACCTTTTTTTAAGGCGATGCATTTTTCTTGATTGTAAACAAATCATAGATCAAAGAATTTGAATCGAATACCGTGAGTCAGATTACTGCAGAAATATTCCGAGTTTAAAAAACAAAGGAAAGTCAAATGTAATTGAATATTTTCGTCGCGAAAATTACTTGCCGCGAAGCAGCCCTTGTCGTATGGTTATTATAACAGTACATGTCTTACAAGGCTTACTCGCTAAAATTTGTCGTCGCGAACCAGTTGATGTCCACTGAAGCGTAGATTAATATCGTCGTGAATAAAAGTTGGTTTACAGTGAAGGAAAAAAATATGAACAAAATAATGATCATTCTTTTTCCCCAATCCTTTTTTTATGAACTTACAGGCTAGAAGTTGGAGCTAGGATATAGGTATCCTGAGACAGTTTAAATTCAAATTTGTTATTATTCATACATTATTTCAATCGAAAGTTTGAGCTTATTTGAAGTATGTTAACATTTTAAAAAGCAAGTGCATTTTAACATTACGTATAGTCATCTATTTTGATATACAAAATAGGTTTTTACTACCTAATGTAACATGTATATGCAAATAAACCGTGACAAATTGTCGTGTTCTCGTTTAATGTGTAAAACATTTTACCTTGAAAAAGTCGTATCTTTCCAATTCTCGCTCTATTTCTTTGAATAGTTCTCTTCTTTCACCTACAAAAAAATATACACGATTTTTTTTAGCTTGATAATATCTTATATAATTGTTATCCTATTCGTGAAACATTAAATTTTTGATTGGATCGGCAAAATGTTATGTAATTTTTCTGTAGACATTGCGACTATTTATCAAACCATTTGCTTGTGTAGAATATGCAAAGTGTCTCTTTTGTAAAAAAAAAAATAACAAAACATTTCTAATGACATTTGTATGGTTTGCAAAACTCTTTATTATGTTGTTGATGCATTTTTTTAAATGTATTTTTTGATAAGCCCAAATAATTTAAATGAAAAGATATTAAGAGTGCCCAATTGCAGTATGATTACATAACCGCATCTGCGTGCATTTTATAAAGTTTTCAAGGTGACAAACAAATTAGGCCGACTGCTTTCCAAAATCTGCTGAAACAATATTTTTTTTCATTTCAACGGTCTCAAAAATGATAATACTACAAGGTTTAAAAAACATAAAAAAATTAAGCTTATTCATAATAAAATACATTGAAAACAATCCCCTCCCGACATAAAATAATTTGAATTGACTGAGCGATTTTTTTAAAAACAAAAGGGATAGAAAGAAAAATGTGTAAACATAAAAAGAATCCCATTGTAAGCAAAACAAAATAGTCTCAAATCGTTCAAAATGTAGATTTTAATATACATACACTTAATAGTTTTTTGTTTTATTTTTAATATTATGAATTTAAAAGACGTTATCTACGGCATCGAATATATCAAAAAAACTTAATAAAATGTTTGATTGGCGTAGAATCTTTCTTCTATCCATAATCTCGGTAAATACTCATAACTTTAAAAAAAATCTACATGATTATATTACCAAAGCACTTTCTCAACCAATTAAACCTATTTCGCCACGCAATAGAGCATTATTTTTGCGTTAAATTTGCAAAATTATGGTGAATGTCACATTTTCCTTTATTTGTGGTTACAAATTAGCATCAACGTTACACATCTGAAAACAATTGTAAACTCTCTTTCAGTATTGCACAAATTGTAAAGGTAGGGTTATCATTTTCCCGATATACATGCACCTTACACGCATATGTAATTACAAGCAATAGAAAATATAAGTAAACGCAAACAACGTTGCAAGTGTTGTTAATTTTTGGATATTTTCACCTTGTTGGTTAAAAAAACAAAACTCTGTTGCATCGAGAGTTACATTAGTAAAAGATATTATTGTGTGGATAAAAAATTACATCGATAAAGACCAGTTTAGATATCCATGCAGGTTTTCTAGGTTTTTTTTTCGTAGATTGACTCAAATTGGCTGTTATATTGTTAACTTCTCCGAGAAAAAAAAATATTACTAATGTTATTACACTGATTTCACAGCTTTAAAAATTTTATTTAAATTGATCAGATATCTCTTTTAAGGCAATTTCATACTCGTAAAATTCTCTGATGAAAGTTGAAAAAAGAACTGATTTCAACTTAATGGACTTAAATTTCATCAATTGTTAGGAAAAATATATATGTCATCACACTTTTTAAGAAGTCAGATAAACATGAACTAGAGCATATTTTAGCATAAGAAAACCGTACTTTTTGGTTAAAAGTAAAATCTTTGTAGGCAGAAACTTGTTTATCTTTTTTAATTTTTTTGTCAACTGTGTTAGAAAACTAAAACTACGAACACATTTTAATATTGGTTGTTGGGATTAGAAAAAATTGTAGCATTCAGATATACAACTGAAAGAAAAGTCAGAAAAAGAGTTATTTCCCCTTAGCATAGATAAAATGTTTTTAAAAAATTGAAAATTTAGGATAAAATTTAGCTGCAAAAATATCTTGAACATAAGATTATTTCTAATTACATCCATGTGATTGTATTCTCATAAAGTAAATAAAACTATTTTGCACAAATTTTAAAGAATTCAAAGTTTTACAATAAAGTATGACATCACAGAACACCGGATCTACTTTAAACAAAACAAAAAACAAAAAAAATGAGAAAAAAGAACTGCCTTTATTTCTCTTATATTTTTTATTTCTAAGACAGCTATTTCTTCATTTATTCAATATGTAATGTTATAGAGTATATATATTTCTTGTTTCTACTGTTATTTTCCAACAAAACTATATTACATCTGTTAAATCAAAATATGTTAAATACCAAATAGTAAATAGAAAAAGAAAATATGTCCTTTAGCACATTTTAAATTAGAACTATTTGTTAGGATATCTGATGTTTTAGAAGGAAAATATTTAATGAAATTAGATCTTTCCTACATGAATAAGTAAATAAATGAAAACGGAATATTTTCTTACTTTAAAGCAAATTACTTTACTTTAATGATATCTTAATGCTTTAAACTCACCGCTTAGATAAGCATTTTCTGAAGACGGAATAATTAGCCCAAGTAAAAGCAGCGGAATCGCCGTGAGCAAGATTGCTCTCCACATCTTGCCGACTATTATTGATGCCCGCGATTAAGTTTAATTTATACTATTAACAAATCGACTGAACCGGAGAAGTTCAAGGATAGATATAATCGGGCTACATGTAGATTTCGTTTTAATTTTCAAAGTAAACATACTTAGGTGTCTAAAATCTGCATTTTTTTCCTTTGTTAATTTTTTGTTGCTGATTTTAGTCATTTAACGATGTGGAAAAATTGTCAGAGGAAAGTTACACCTATGTTCTTTTTTTCATACGAATGCATTTAAATTAATGTTGCACGCACCTGTAACGAGATATATGTTAATCTGCAAAACATTATTACAGGGTTTATCCAAAAGTAATGTCACCAAATGCACCACGCCTTTTGTGGGTGCTTTGTTATATAAACTGATGTACAAGCATTAAATTTGCCTAATCAAGTTTCTAATTTTGATTAGAAATTTGATCAATTTTTGTTAACAAATTAATGGGATGGGAATGTGAATAACATGATATATACATCAACTTGCCGCGTCCTAATTTAATTCTTATAAAGGAGCTTATTTCTTTTTCGACGCAAACAAATTTAAAATTACCAAAATGAACAAATATAAATATAATGCGACTTTTGTCATAAACAGTTTGACATATATAAAACTGTTGATATAAACAGTCAACCATCTCTAAAATCCATAAAACGAAATGCATATTTCAAGCAGAGCAATGCGGACTTCTAAACAGATAGATTTATGATCAGGTGCCAAGGAGGAGTGAGTGAATTTAATTCTTGTTATTTTTGTGAAAGGATTTCGCGGGTATGTCAGATATGAACAACGGTCGTAAATAGACATCGGCACACAGGTAGTTGGTTTAAAAACCCTTCGATTTTGTTACACCCAATTGCACACTTGAAACTCGTGGCCGACATGTTGTATTCCTTTCGTGGTCTTTGGACTGTATGCATTTATTTCTTATTAAAGTTTATATTATGTAGGTAAATAACGCATTTGCATATCTATTTGATATTAGTATTCTTCAGATTTGAACAAAAGTGTGTAAAATTTGATAATTTCATTGCGACCCAGTAACACGGCGAGGCAAGATCAACGCCCATACAGGTGAGACCTCTACAGCAAAGTACCTTGAACTGTTTAGAGGTCTGTGTCGTATATAAAGATTGTAGGGACAGCAGTAATGAAAAAGAAATATGGCGGACAGTGCCTATTTACGAGCGGTGTTCAGCTTTAAGGCTTCCAGATCGATTTTATAAATATGTGTAGAAAGTCACTTGTCTGTACTTCTTACGATATTACGTCATAGTTAACTTTGACATCATGATATGCATTCCTGTCTATAGTTTTCAGGGAATGTATCTGAAAGGTTAAAAGTGAACCATATCAAATAAATATTAAAACTGCATGTTTACTAAACACAGATGCTGTTGTTAATGGTAGAGGTACAGAATTCATTAAATATTAATAACCAGCATCAAATAAACGGCAGTTTTAAACATTTGTTTAAAGTTAAAAATTATTTATAAACTAGTTGAAACAACTGAATACAGAAATTTTTATGCATATAAAAACAGCTGAGCGCAACTGAAAGATCAATTTAAGAAGATTTTACATAGAATTTTTAGAAAATATGAGTACTGATGTGATTTGTGCTTGAGATTTACCCCGATTTACCCCGATTTTTGTAAATCGATTAAGATTAGTAAAAATGTGCCCTATTTTGATGATTTTGTGGAAGGTTTAACAAAAGAGAAGTTTAGCAAACCAAGGTATACGCGTACATGCTCACGTACGTGTAGAAAAGAAAATCTGTGCATTACGTCATCAGTTTGTGAATGACGTACCCGAATAAACATACGTGGTAATTGCAAACCATTTATTTTAACCAATATGTTTATTTTTCTTAAGCCTAAATATCTAATGCGAATACTGAAAAGAAACGTAAATTCTCATTAAATCTAAATATGTTATTGCAGTTTTGATATAGGTATGTCTTCCCCTAACACATGCAATGGCTCTGTTATTTTATTCATCTATGATAAATGAAAATATACATATACAAACAATGATTTTTAATAGAATAACACATGCAGGATTCTCAGTTTTAGACTGTTATTAAATTCTCAGCTAAGTAGGTGTGGGTATTTAAAATAACAATAAAACGTTTACAGATACAGGTACACGTTACAACTGCTAAACAAGAAATGTAATGTGAGCTGGTATTCGCAGTTCTAACTTGTAACCTACACGAACAAATACGCGTACCTGTTGGTCTGCTAAACCTAAGGTAAAACTTCAAAGTATATCACATGACAAAGGGATTTACGTAAGAATATTTATGATTCAATGTCATAAATCACCTGCGCCGATGTAGTTTAATTAGATCATTTGCAATTTTAGGATTAAGCTGTCACGTGATTAAGAAGTGCACATAACGTCACAGACATCAAATTTAATGTCTACATCGTTGTTAATAAATGTTAGAGATTTTGAGAAACATCCTTAGTCAAACTATTTTTGCAGGGATTCAAATAATATTGTTTTTCGAGATATATTTAAGCTCCAGGACGCCTTAACATTGCTGCGTTACGATTTTATTTTTGAAATGGTAGATCTGACTATATATCTGTAAAGGTGTTTGTTAAGGTGGATCATTTTCGTTCGTTAATTTTCGTTAATTTTCCTATTTCATGCAGGAACTTTTAAAACCAGACTTATATAATGATATATAAAACAAATCGTGTATGAGTAAATTGAGCTTCAAATTAAATGTTGCCATACAATGTTTTCGAAATTTGGAAATAGATGAATAGAGATGTTAAGCCTTACTTATATAATAGCAGTACATAAATGTATTTGTTACTGTAACAATATACATACATTCATTCATTACAATTGAGATAGTTTTCAATCATTTTTTCTAAAAATAAAACCTTCTTAAGAAAAAGTATGTTTAATCATATGTTATTGATTTGATCAGACGCATAACAAGCAAACATGCATAAAGTGATAACGTTTTTTATACCAATTTCCAAGCCCTATTTTCCTGAACTCTTCTTACTATGGTGAAATAAAACTTAAATCAGTCAACAAATAATGCTGTGTGAGGTCGACCGAGAAAACATTTAACATGCCTGTGCATCATGAAACTTGGTATCGTATTGTGAAATGAAATTCAAAATATATTTGAACGTTTTTAAATAGATAAGAATTATTTTATTTCTAAATACCCTTAAACTGAAATACATTTTTGCATATTTGTCTTACATAAGTTGAGAGCATAAACAATTATTTGTATTATTGGTTGCATTAAATTTCAACAGGTAATTATTATAATGATGACAGTACATATATTTGTAATGCAATTCAAATGACAATTAGCAAAATAACACGCTTGACTGATATGTTTTCTTACAATCCTAACATGAACAATCTGACTGAACATTATCATTCACATGCAAGTGTAATAGATGGCTAGCATCTTGGATAAGTACAACTTTAGAAATTGATTTTGGATAACTCCTAATTCACTAACAAAAGTAGGTTTGACACAAGTAACAAAATAATTGTTGTTTGATATCTCTTACATAATGCCTCTCGACTTCTTCTGCATATTGAAATATCTATACAATACACACAAAGTTAAATCAAATTATAGAAGTATGTTGAGGCAATGTTTTAAAGTTTGAATAAACTGTTTTTCTTTAACTTTTCTTTCTGTTGCACTCTCTGTAAAAAAATTAATAAAAGGAAAACACTTTGAAATGCCCTTGTCCACATACATCAATGTGCTCGCTGAGTTTTATTTGTCGGTACTCTGGGTCTTTAATCTGCTGTTTATGCACCCGGATTCTTGTTCGTAACGTAGTCCCTGTTTCGCCGATCTAAAGTTGGCTGCAACCATCACATATTATTGTATTAATTAAATTTTTGGATTGATATGACGTCCTAATTTATATGGAATCGTTTTCCCGTGAAGTCTATCGAGCTGCCTTGTTTTAATCAAAGTACTAAAGTACTGACAGAAGTTGACTTTATCGATTATTATTCATTTTAAAATCAACGACATGTTACAATGTACTTTCTCGGACTTTTCCGACAAGAAGTTTGAAAAAAACACCATATGAATCGTGTTGTATAATGATTAAAGATAGAATTGATTCCATCAAACTATGTGTAAATAATCGAGATATCAAAAAAATTGTATGGATCCAAGCAACAATGAACTCTAGTCTCGTTCAACCAGATGCTCGGCTGTCTCCGTTGATCTCCAACTAACAAGAGAATGTGTACACCAGGTCACGCACTAGCTTGATGAAACGACCTCTAAATATAAAATGACTCTTTGCTTGTCGGAGATTTACGGAAACAGCCGATGGTTGAACGAGACTTTAAACTCTGGCGTATGAATACATACGACTATCTAAATTGTTCGTACTATTTAACATCTGACCATTTTCAAGGTATTCATAAATAAGTATCTTAAAAACCAATGCTTCAAGATACATTACATCGAATTTATCGATTATTTTCAAGAACTATATCTTGTCAGCGGTGATGATTTGTGTTTAGCTCCAAACACTGTTTCACTTTCGGTTTGCCAGAGTAACTGCATAGGAGAGTTGATTAAAATCAACTTCCCAAAACGGGCCCGTGCCGCAGCATGTCTCCACATTTAGATACCGTATTAATTGACGTGTAATGGTAGATGAACAGAGTATCCTCTTTAGGTTCATTAGTTGCCGTTTGCTCTTAATAAACTTTAATTTAGATAAAACACGAGCCATATCTTCATCTGTTACAGATATAGTTTTGAACAATTCACGAAAAAAAATATCGCTAAGAGGATTTGCAGGGAGAAAACTTTCTGCTTGATATAGATGAATCATTTCTTTAAGTTTATTTGCGATTTGTTTACATAATGTTTTTGCTATTGCAGACCTTTTTTTAAAAGGATTGTGTTGTAGATTCAAACCCGAAATATCTGCAACAGTACAGCCGGATATATAATATATCAAAGCGTGAGTTGGAAAAAAATATGTTCAACCTGCAAATCTATTTTTTGCGTATATTCTAGTAACTTAGAAAGGTATCTATAATACCCCTTGAAATCTATTTTTAGGAATAGGACATTCAGATGGTTACTCATTAAAAAATGTCATCATATGCGCTTTTTAGGTGATTTATGAACCAAACTATTTAAGCGTAAATTAGACTTTAATTTCGTAGTTTTCAATCGTTGGCTGTTCTCAGTTGTATTACATGCCCTATCCAAAAACGCTGTATTCTACGAAGGTTTCAAATATACAGGTAAACAAATATGTATAGACATGCTTCTATCGCATTCTTCAAGGTTAATTTAACAATACATGTATACATGTATGCATTACAATAACAACTTTTTTGAGACGAAGTAAAAAAAATGGCTTTGAAAAAGTATGTTATGTGACATTTTATTGCTTTCGTCAGGCGCATATGAAATGGAACAATGCATAAATGCATAATATTTTGATGTTATCGATACCACTCCCCATGCCCTTTAAACCCACACTCTCCTTTCTATGGCGAGATAGAATGATAAACAAGTCAACAAATAAGACAGTCTGAAGTCAATTTAATGGATGTGTGCACCTAGACACTAGGTCTCTAATTGTATCTTAATATTAACTATATATCCACAAGTTTTCACAGTAGTTGACACAATTTTATTTTAACGTATTGTCTTCTTAAATTTAGATCTTTTTTTGGCTGCATTCAATTAAGCAGAAGTTTATTTTATTAAAGAAAGGACACAAATAAGTAGTGAAAAACGATTTTAAAAAAGCTTCGATGAATATAAGTCACACACAAAAGTCCAGAAGAATACGTTACTATTGAAACAGAAATCACTATTGGTTTAAAAAGTCAGAATATGAGAAAATAAGACAGAGATCATGTCTAATTTTTACGGATTGTTCAGAAATACGTTCAGCAGTAAGGAACGTTGCAGTAGCCATATCGCCTGTTTACATTGGTCGTGTAACACCATGGTTTCAAGTCGTTGTCAGGGTTACGACAGTAGTTTTCCTGGTCGCCTAGGTAACTGAAGCTGTGGGTGTAGGGAGACTGGCTGTCCCAGCGTTGACACGTGTCGCCTGTCTCCGTCACGCTCTGAGTACCGTAGTACTGGGTACCCCTCAGATCGGAGTTTGGGAGACACTCCAGGGGAGGAGACACTGTAAGGTATTATATCAGTTCAGTTTGTTATTGAATAACTTGCATAACATATTGCATGCTACGAAAATATCGATATTTTAACTTTAACTTCAAAACAGCGTTTTCCAAATGCACTTACGACCAGCGGTCAATTTTATGATAGCCTTTTAATTACAAATTAATCACTTTTTTTATTTATCAGCTGCTCAATTCTGATGGAAGAAATCAAAACTATTAAGGTTGAATAGATTTATATAAGTATTGTTTGTTGAAGGTCGTTGTACGGGAATAATCCTTTTTTAACGACATTAACATAATTTCCTTCGTAAAACGCAGCCCATGTTTTGATAACAGAAGATAAACGTGTTCCGTTGAATCAACTCAATTTACAATTATATGAATGTCTGAAAAGTGACTGATTGGCAAAGTTATGCCACTGAATTACACTTGGTTAACTCTTTGTTACTTTCCAGTTGACTAAGTGGGACAGGTGCATCACGGGTATCTAAAGGCAGCTGAGTGGTCAACTAATTTATCAGATCTACATAAAATTTTTAAATCTAATTAGGTAAACTACAAATATATTAGTACAGAAAAATCTATAAACTTAAGCCTTGAATTTTTAGTATGTTTCTATATTTGTCTGTATATCTTTACACAGTTTCTCAAGCGATCAATAAAGTCGAGAAATAGCCATTACCATCTATTAAGACACACATATCGCTTTTAAAATATCTAAAGAGAGAATTTAACGTAATCTGTCAATAGAACTGATACAAATTGTTTGATTCTATTAACATGTATGCATCTGTGAAATAAGCAAGATCTTAAGGTGTGTTTATAATGCGGGAACTATGCATGGCATAAAACTGCAGTAAACTTTGATTATTTTTTAAATTTCTTTTGTTACAAAAACCAAAGGAAATAATTAGAAAAAATACATGTAACTGTAAGAAATGTACGGGTCTTCTATAAGGCTGTTCATCCATAGCAGAAGTGAATTTTACATTCTTTGATGGTATATACTACATTAAAAATGTAATTTAATATTACAATGAGGCGGAGAAAACCCAACCTATAATTAAGAAGTCTCTGCCATTTACAAATAATTACAAAAAAATAATCTGCTCAAATATATAAGTAAATTAAGAATTGTTTAGCATGTTCAATATATTTTTTTAAATATCAAAAGCGAAATGCAATTATATAATAACCCCTTAAAATCACATTAAAATTTTAATGATCTGACATGAGTTCTGTTATGAAATAGCATACTAATGGTTGGACCTTATTATCTTAAAAAAAAACACCAGTAAACATATAAATCCTACTTGAAAGGCATGGTTAATTTTAGCAAATGCTAAAATATAGAAATATCAACATGTACCCTTTAAGCCTTTATAGACGGACAAAAAGAATACCGTTAAACTTACCACAATCCGGAATGGCACAGAGTTCCCAGCGTTTGTACGGATCTGTGGTGTAACACCACGGCGATGGTTCCCCATCCGGGTTTCTGCAGTAGTTTTCAGGATAGGAAGTGTATCCATGGGAATGTGGAGACTGCGCACTCCATACCTGGCAAGTCCTTCCGCTTTGTGTGACGTTTCTCTTCCCGGAATAATCCCAACCATTGCTTGATCTTTTACAGTCCTCTTGATTTCCTAATTCTGAAACATTAAAAAGATGCAGTAGTAATCGGTAATTTGAAACATCTCGGATGTCTTCCATTCAAGTGGCACGGTGACTCAATATAGATGTTTTACTTTTTGATTATGTCAATGTCAATAAAAAGAGCTACTTGAAATTTCATCAAACGGAAGGTTTCACGTATCATAAGCCATCACCTATCAATTTACAAGTCACTGAATTTCATCAGGAAATCGCACATGTAAAGAAACCGAGATGTTTGGACATTGGTTAGTGTCACGTGATTGCGATGTCTATCTAAAATAGTTACATTTGATTTGACAACTGCAAAAAGGCTTTGAATTTGACGCTATTCGATGTCTGTGGTAAGGAATGTGCATTTATAGAGAATGCATCTTATTAAACATATAGTTCTTGAAGACATCATATTTCAATGAGATGTTTCTGGCTCATGATGTATGCCAAGCTGCAGTATTTACATTCCCCTGCGTTTGTGTGGCTATGAAGCGGAAGGAATACTCTATATTTATGTGTTTGCCAAACACTTAATTCTATTTTTCTCTTTTTAATTTGATTTATTTACTTTTGAATACCGTAATTTTTCAAACGTCCATCTTTTCATATATATTATTTTAAAATTTGCTAAATAATTTGTTTGTGCTTCACCATGTCCCTTTAATACAGATAAACAATAAAAGTATAAATAGTTTTGCTCAATTATATTTCGAAAATTTTAAGTAAGGTTTAAGACATTGCTATCCCGTATCTATTTAATTTAACACGAAGTTTCTTTTCCTTTTAGTGGTGATTTTTTGAATATCAACAGAGATCAATGCAGTATTTAATTTATAAATATATTTAAGTTTTTTTTATTGCATTAATACAATACTTTGAAACAGTGTCCTGTTTTATTAATAAGGAGACAATTTTCAAAATGCTTAAATGATCAACAGAAGAAAATGAACTTACAAAACATTCAAATTCACTCATTCTGGCAATATTTATAAAACGCAACCCCATGTTCCCCTTTCTTTCTTATTTAGGATATACGGAAAAACTTACCCTGTGTTTCGCAGTTATCGCCCGAAAAGCCATTCAAACAAGTGCATGAATATGAGGTTCCTTCCACTGAACATTCTCCTCTGTTCTTACAAGGATTGGGAAAACATGGGGAATCGGCTAAAATCAAATGACTTGGTTAAAACAATCGGTATACTGTAAACCTAGTTCATTATCCGTATAGATGTTGTAAACTCCTAGGTAGACCTCAAAAAATAAATTTAAATAATTCAATAACGGTAATATCTGCTGTTTATGTATCAAACGTCATAAATACGAAATTGTTAGTGCCGAACTTGAGTTGTAATTACACAAAAAAATGGATGTTTTGAAATTCACGAGGAAGGGGTGATGTTGCATGGACGCAGTTATAAAATTTCGTTTTTTACTAGAAATTTACAGCACTCGCTAATACATTTAAAATTACATTGTTTATTATTGCAGTTTGATAGTTTATATTATTTAAAAGCTATTGTAAAACAAACCCAAAATAAATCAAGTTATTTCTCAACAATAAATTGATGCAGTCACCATGCTTTGCATGTCATTCTTAATTTAGATACAGTATGAATTAAATCTTCGTTGAGGGTAAAAGGTAAGTTAAAGGTTTTTTTTTCAAAGCATGTAAAAAAGAAGCATAACTAGTTAAACAAACCTATCCCCTCCTCAAACAATGAAAAACCAAAACAAACCACCAGATATACTATGAAGAGCTATGACGGTTTTAAACAAAAGATTTATCAAATTACCTGTGGGGAATCTAACAGTGCCAACTATGGCTGATTTACGGTATGTTATCTTTTGAAATCAAAATGATGAAATGTACACTGAACTCACCACACGAAGGTATATCACAATACTCTTTCACCAGTCCAGTTCCGCTCTGAACATAGCACCATGGTTTAACTGACTGGTCTGGATTTCTACAATAATTTTCGTCCTCTGACATTTGTTCTACAATGATAAAATAAAATTGGTTCTTTATGACATAGGTATAGTATACATTGTACACCAACACATTTTATAGAACTCTACAATGTATAGCATAACCAAATATTTTGATTTGATTGTAGTGCAACAGTTTGGGTTGTTTTTTTAAGTTATTCTTTGAACGACATTTTCTACGGAACGAAACATTATTGCATTATAATTCTAGTCAACTCTCACGTCTCTGCGTATACACCCCCTCCCCCCATTTTTAACCATTTAACATACAGAATATAAGAATTCATTGTTGTAGCGATACAACCACTAGAGATCAGATGATGTTGTCATAAAATTGGTACATATATTTATATTTTATACCCTTTACTTACCATCGGTCCAGTGTTCACACGTTTTGCCAGTATTCGTTACGCTTTGTTTCCCTGCGTAATCCAAACCTCGACTTGTCATTAAACATTCCTGTTCGATTTTCTCTAAAATACAATATTAAAAAGACAAATATTAATTATCATTGTTTTCAAAATGATAGTCAAAACATGCATATATCTAATGTATTGGTATATTATCATTGTACTTGGCCTCAATGTGAAAGCAATATAGTTTCATCAATATTAGATGTACATGTACACACATTTTTTTGGATCCAATTGTTAAATTGATCCAGACATCATTTTCTTTGTTTAAGAAGAACATAATGCAATACGCCCCTATTAGTGCTCTCTATCATATCTGATATTAGTACCTGATCAACTTTAAGTAAGACTTACGGAAATCGCGAGAATAAAAAATCGCGAATGGGAAATTTTTCTCCTAATTTCGTATGGTTGTCAACTCTTAGAAAATAATGGCGAGATTTGTAAATCCACGAAGCGTGCTTCTAACGATTTTACTCGGATATTAATTCCTCGTATTTGATTAGGTATATACAATACGACAATCTTCTAATAATCAAGTTAATGTAAGTAATCAATTGGTAATGACATTTAGTAAAAGAATCATAATATTAAATATAATTTTGAAAATCACAGAACTATAACACAGTTCTATGACTTGAAGGTATATGGTCTTCATGTAAAATCCTAACCAAAGTAATGACATTTCTAAAGGCTTACTAAACACAACATTATTGTTACTAACTATCAATAATATCAACGAAAAAAAAAAAACTTAATTAAAACTTGGTCCACGAAAATATAACGCTTAATGAATTTTTATTAGGGCTCAGTATATCTCATAAACATAAAAAATAAATTATATTAAAGAGGAATTTTTAAATGCTATATGTGCAAACAGTGATTAACAATTCACAAACATTTGGTCAACGCGATTACAACTTGTGCAGTATAATATTTACCACAGACGGGTACATCGCACAGCTCGTAACGTATATCCGGGTCCTGTGTATAACACCAGGGCCCCTCGCTCCCGTCGGTGTTCCTACAGTAGTTCTCGTCCTTGGACAGGTAGCCGTAGCTGTGGGGGTGGGGGGACTGGGAGTCCCACCTCTGACAGGGGATACCGGTCTTGGTGTGACTGACAGTACCCATGTAGTCCATGCCAGTCGGCGTGTAGGCACACTCTGTCGCAACTGTAACGAGAAAAAAAAATGAACACTTAAGGATCCTCGACACCACGTGACTTTTTATGACAGTACGTCACAACATGGCGATTTAACGCATTTTTAAACAGTGTATATCTCCAAGATTTGATGTCTAACTCTTGGTAGCTTTGGTCTACCAATCCTAAGATCTCCAATACTGCAAGGAATTATATTTTCATGAAAAACAGTAAAATTTAAGACGATGATTTTTCCCCCCATATTTAAAATTTTCTTTGGTCATTTTTCAGTCGAATACCTGCTAAAAACCCATATCTTTACTTTATCTAGAAGAGTGCTCCTGTATAAAATAACTTTTTTCATGAGTGATTAGGACCCTTAAGGAGACTTCATGGTCAGCAAGTTACTCGTACCATTAACTGAACTGAACTTTTTTTTTAATTTTACAACGATTGATAAACAAGTTTAACACTTTATATTGTTATCTTTCGTTGACACAGATGTTTAAGCAAGCGGGGTCATTGATGTTGGAGGAAGCCAGAGTGCTCGGAGAAAATCCAAGCGGGCGGCCACCACCCTCTTTCACATACAACCACTGTCGATCACGGTGATCGAACTGGGTATACAGCGGTGATAAGCAACACCCTAAAACGATTGCCTCAATATTATATCTGAGAAATTTTGCGTTATATAGCATTAAGTGTAAAGGGGAAAAATCAATTATTTGAATTTTAAAATCTGGAATAGTTTGCTATGTAGAGAGTTTTTCTTTCAAAAGAGGTTAAGTAATATAGGAATGGTCATGACTGTCTTCCAACTTGAGTTACAATGGAGCCGGAGTTTACTGTATTAGCCATATATAGGGTATCGTGTATAATAAATAGAGAGCATTTTTTTTAATTATTGTGTTTAACACGTACTTTGATTTTTGTACTATTCATACTTTTTATGTTTAGATGATGTTGTTTCTGTATGTTTCTTGTCTTAATTAATTTCTTAAATAACTGTAGTTTTTTATTACACGGGCAAAAATGTAACTTGTTTGATGGTAGTAAAATCTGCTATTTTGTGATCACCTAAGCTTTGCAGGTGACAATGATATTAATTTTTGCTTTATTTTTAGGATTCAACTCACAGCAGTATGGAATACTACACCAGTCCCATCTGGTTCCGGCATCTGTGGTGTAGCACCAAGGGTCGGGCTCGTCAGCGATGCGACAGTAGTTCGAGTCCGATGCTAAATACGCGTATTCTAGGGGGAAAAAAAAAGATAAAAGTTTTTATGTATATATGAAATGTAATGTATACATTGGAATGTTAAGCTTTATTTCGGGTGAAGTGATGAAGGTGAACAGTTGCATATTAGTCCAACATGTTAATGAATTAAATTCAATGCTATATTTCTAATATCTTATACACCATCATGGTGACTAAATGATCGAAACATTTCTAAAACATTTCTAACGTACGAGAACCAGGTGTGTGCGGTGTATTGGATGACCAGGCCTGACAGGCCACGCCCCGTTTCGTGTAGTTGAGTGTTCCATCATACTCTTCTCCAACTCTGAGACAGTCATTAAAAGTATCAGGTCCTGTAAAAGAAAGTCATAATGCATGTATATATACTGTACCCATATGTCTGGTTGCAAAGTCTGTATTTGGTTTTTTTTAAACATCCGAAAATGTTAAATATATACACATGTATCCATATTGATAAATAAATTTACAAATTCTTTTAATAAGGTTTGCTTTTTTTCGAACAATAAATTGTCAATCTAGAATTATTTTTTTTAAGCGGTGAATATAATAAGTTTCTTGTCTAAATTATTTAAACCATTATCATTATTTTTTTGTGATTCTTAATATCATACTTAATATCTAAATGTACATATATGTTAATAATCTACTAAATTGCTTTTCTATAATAACTATCAGTTATTAAAAGTATTTAGGATGCTATCGGACCAACTAAAATTATTGATATGATAAACTATTAAATCCTACCCGTGATCTTCAAATATATTATTCTGCGTATTTAAAAAAAGGGATATTCTTATTCTGTCTTGACATGTTGAAAATAAAATCATTTTTCCGTTAGATTTATTTATTTCAAAATAAATTAATTACCACATTGTCCAGTTTCCCAGGTGATCTCGTCTAACGCTATGTCACTGTCCCACGAGTCTCCTGTCACTGCTTCAAAGGACAGCTGTGGCACAATAATAAAGACTAAGACATAATAATGTTAACCTGTGAAATCGATTATATTCGAAGGCCCAATTTACGTGGATTGTTGATATTTTGCTAATTCGTTGGGATATAATTTCGTGGATAGGTCGGTTTTTAATTTCAGTAAGAGAAATAAAGCTCTCGAAAGTTCTTGTCTTTGAGGATGTTAATTTGTTGAAGAGAGATAAACACGAATGCTACAAAATTACACCACCACGAATTCGAATGATTCCACGCTATTCTAATTGACAGTTAAATTTAATACAGAGAAAACATTAACATTTGCTTTATATTTTATGCGTATGAGAATAGTTATTACACAGTTTTGTAAATCACTTAAAACAAATTAATCTGATACTCAGTATTTTGCTATTTGCTATTAGAAGATTTTTTGTGTCTTGGAAGAGAGGATGTTTATATTGATAAAAAAAACTACTAACACAGATAGGGAATTGTCATTGGAGCATTTTCTTACATATATTTATAACGGGAAGGGTGGGGTGATATTCAGTTATGAAGAAAACCGTACCTTTAGTCCTTGAATTGCTGGGACGTCAACTTTTGCTGTTAACCAATCAGACCCTTGATTTCCTTCTTTTGACCACAGAACATACTTAGGCGAGTTTGTTCCCTCGGCAAACAGAGTCAATTTGTACACGGTACTCCCAAACATGTTATAGGCATACGACAGGCAGCCTGCTTGCTCTGCGATTCGATTTTAGTAAGATAAAAATAAAACAGTGCGTTGATAAGGCATTTATACTCTTATCTTGACTGTTAATCCCAGACGATCCCAGTGGTTAATATCATTGATTGAAATTATTTCTATTATTATGAAACCCGGTAACGTTACTTTTGTAAATGTCTTCACAAAGTAAAAAAAGACTATGAAAAAGTTTCATGGAATAGTTAACCCGTTCTAAATTACATTGTATAAATTGTATATATATATATATATATATATATATATATATATATATATATATATATATATATATATATATATATATATATACCAGTGTTTATATCAATTTACATAATCAACTTTTTGTTCATATCAAATCTTGAACAAAGAACATTGCAGTTATTATTCATCGGTCAGAGAAAAAAAAAATCAACACTAGTCAATGTACCTGGTAATGCGACGGTTGTCTGTAGAATGGCTGTGTCGCCAGGAACTCTGGGTAATGACATCTCAGCAAATATAAAGCGTTCACCTCGGAAGGCATCCTCTGGCCCTGTCCATTCGGATATGGTGTGTCTCTGTAAATGGTGATTGCTATTTATATAGTTAATTTTATAACTGTTTAGAATCAAAAAAATGTGTTTACGTTTGTTGTGTAATTATTTTACAAATGTGTTAGTTTTAACACCCCTTCCCCATTAGCACTATCCCCCCTTAAAAAAAACCCAACACTCAATCACAACCAAGTAACAACAAACTAGCAAATATTACCATCCTCCTACCAAAACAATATTAATACATTACTAACGCTAAATTAACACGTAATATGAAACAACATATAATGTGTGCAAGATTCTATCGTTTGCCTTAGAGGGATGACTTACAAAGCCTGGTCCCCATTCAAATTCATCTCCCTCCTGCACGTTGTCAAAGAAACATTTTTCAAATCTTTCGAACGAACATTTCAGTTTTGCACCGTCTAAAAAGAAAATGAAATGGACATCATCAATACATAAATTACGTTAAATGATCGCCGTTTATATTTTCATTGTAAGTAAGTAACAGACGCCAACATGGCAGAACAATACTTTTAATTATTTCTTAAGTTATTCATGTACAAGAATGTCTGGTTTTCGACAATGCAAAACGCTAGTTAGGTTTGTTACTGTCAGTACGAAAATATGGCGGGTGGGTTGTTAGAGTACAGAGAAGGATTCCTTCATCTTCATCTATGGACTTAACAACCCGACATATTACCGTAGACGGTCAGTAACAAACATTATAGGTGATAGTACTCACCAACGACCTGATCACACTTGTCCCCCGTGTAGCCTGGCTGACACACACACTTGTACTCATACGACTTCCTCTCAGTGGGGACACATATTCCGAACACACAGGGACTGTCTCTACAAACTAAAAAAAAGAAATCGCAGATCTTAAATCACTTATTCCATTTTTGTGAGTTATTTATTCCCAAAATTTTGTCGTTTTGGACAAAATCGCAAGACTATAGAATTTTCAAGCGCCAATTTTCTATAATCGTTTTATATAGTTTACAACTGTGTCCATATAAAACAAACATTTGATGAATATTCTGCCAAAAATCATTTTTTGTGCCGGTTTGTTTGAAACTCGCATTTACATTGGCTAAATGATTAATTTTACTCTTTTATAACCATGATATGGTTTATAAATACTTATTTAGAAGACATTGAATAAATTTCTATGATTAGTAAATCAATATATTTTTCCTATATTTGCTATTCATTTTTAAAGTTTGCTTTATAAAACACAATGCATGTAATTTAAATCAAGCTAGAAATAAATACCGCTATAGGAAATATAAAATTTTGATCTGTGATCCTGCAGGCTCAAAAAGAATATCCCTTTATGAATTGACGGACAGAAAACAAAATGATGTTCAAACATCTACCTTCCCTCTCCTTTTCAACGTGGAGTTTGAATCCTTTCTTGGTGACCCTTCCGCCTGCAAGTTTGGTATCCATGGTGATGATCATCAATGTTGGAGAATCGATAGAGCTTAGGAAAGTCTCCCCAACAATATCACCACAGCGCCTGTAGGCAAATATTAGAGTATTCATAAAGCACTAATTAGTACTAAGTTTCAGCCACACGTTTTGATCTTAAATTACACATTTATTTTTGAACATTTGAACAATCATTTGATTGTAGTTTGCATTCTTTGAAACATTGAGTTACCGAAGTTCCAAACTTGTCTCCCTTACACCTTACATCTTTTCTTTTCTTTTTTCATTCGAAATTCGCTAATTATGTTTCAAAAAATTAATTAGAATTCAAAGGAATATTAATCGGTTGCAACAGTGCATTAGGATGCAAAAACTGCTCACATTGTGTGAGATACGAGAAAGCCTTACAAAGAACATTTATACGCAGTTTATTCCGATCTAAAAAAAAGATCAAATTAATAGCACAAAACATAGATTAGATTTCTTTCTGCATACTTACCGGATTCCCTGCTGGCCAGGAAGGTTGTATTGAATCTCCAGCCAGTGGTAACAACGGAGTGTATCCGGGTTATAGGCCATGTGGAGGTCATCTATCGTCATTTTGACGATGTAACCAACAGGCACCTATTACGACAGCAGATTCAAATCATAGTTTGGTTTTTTTTTGTATGTTAGAAAATTATCCTAAAAACAAACTTTTACATATTTTGCTAAAAAACATTCATTACTTACATGTTTTTTTTTTAAAAATACAATACATGTTTATTTTGTAAAGAATACATGTATCATTTACTTGTAATTCAGCGTTATTAATTTATCACAGCAGAAATGTATATTTGGTCCTAAAATAGAATAGACGATGTGGATGTTATCTTTCTTACATAATAATCATAATGAAAAAACATGTTTACTTATCATCTTTAAATAAAGTATGCAAGAAGAAATTACCGTGACTGCCCATCTACAAATTTTGCCTAGACCGATTGGACCCGGGTAGTTCGGTGACGTAATAAAGGCTACTTTCTCTCGTTCCAGGACTAAGTCGTTTTCTTTTAGATGTACATACCCTCCACAATCTAGAAACAAAATGACGGAAGATTAGAATACTCTGTCAAAATTCTTGCTGTGAATGAAAATAATGTTTCTAATCGAAATATGACAATTGAACTGAAAATGTTTTCATCAAACATCTTCCTTTGTTTTATTTTAATAAATAATCTGGTATCAGATATATAAAAATACTATTAAAAATTCTTTTATCTTTTTACCTACCACTCTAAGCAAATTGGCCAACACAAGTTTAAACATATGAACATCTGCAGTTAATATGCATAAAATTGTACGTACAATTTGTAACGTAGTACTTAAACCCGTTTGATTTTAGCTCACATTTTCAAAGAACAATTCATTAAGTAACAACTACTATGCGTGTTTTTCTTATTATACCAGAAAAGTCATAATCTTACAATGTAACTCTCCATTGTATGATATTAAGAGTTAGATTACCCGGATCTGTAACAACGGTGTCACAGGACACTCCACTGAATCCCTCGGGACACGTGCACTGACAATTAGCGTTGACGTATCCTCCGTTCTTACATACTGGTGGCGAAATACAGTGTGCTACAAAAGTAACGACAACCTATGATATACTTCTTTAAAATAAAGAAAATAAGACCACTATTCTTCCATTCTGACACACAGATACGATACACATTATGCTACAAAACCCATTATCTTAACAGTTATTTCAATGCGATGTTAAAAAGAGTCCAAATATTATAACGTACCTCGAATTTGATTTGCTGATAAATGCTTGATAATATGAATAAGATATTTTTTGAAACATTGTATATAATTTATTCTTTACTAAGTATCCTGCATTCAGTGTCAACCATGCTATTCAAAAAAGTCTAGGTCCTTTGGATATCAAAACTGTATATATAATTAAGATATTGGTAAAATATTTTTATATAAAAGGACTAAATATTGGAATGTAATTTAAAACAAAATCCTAACCAGCACATTGGTACTGGTCAATGACGTCCTTGAGGTCGTAGTAAGAGAAGATCTGACTTCCGGGAAACTCCAGGAAATTCAGGTTCTTGTCCTTCAACTCTATGTCAGCCGTCTCAGATGACTAGAATAATCATATTTACAGAGATTACAATGAGTTTTGTCGACTACTAGCGATGGGAAATTTTAATTCTTTTTTAATATATTTTTTTTTATAACTTTTCTTTTTATATGAAATTAGCAGTTATATGTACGCAATGCAAATACAGAAGTTGTCTCATTACCATTAAACCCCCTTTACCACTACACCCCTTCTATTCACTATGATTAATTGTAACAAAAACTGTCAATTTCAGAGAAACGTGTATGCTAATGTTTGTTAAAGGGATAGCGAGCGAAAAAAAGATAAATTATATTTGCTCTGACTTTTGATCTGTCATCTTTACTTACAGAGTACCCATAATGCATCACGCTCCCAATATCATAGGGGTTCCGGTTGTATGTGTTTAGCCGGTAGTAGTTGTATCTTCCCGAAATATGGATATTATCCCAATTGATTTTGACATACCGATCCCGATCGCTCCGCGCATGCTCGTGTCTTTGGCCAATCCGATGCAACATTTCATGAACCGCAACATCAACCTAACAATATAAGGCATTGATAATAAAACAGGTTCAATTGTTTATATTGAACCTATGATCCGGAAAGCTTAGTTAAATATACCATTAATACGTGTAGAATTGTAATGAATTCAATTAAATAAAAAAATAACAACAACTAATGTTCAAACTATAGAATAGATTTAATGTTAAGACAAAAAAAATGAACAAAGACATTCTGTAAAGAATTAATAGGATTTTTTAACTATATACAAAATAATATATTGGTATAGGGCGAGATACAATAAAATGTTCTTACCCAACCGCATCCGGGCTCTTTAAAATTTATGATGTGTTCCACGTCGCCTTGGAAACCAACCCCAGAACTGCAACTAGTCCCACTGGTAGACAAACAAATAGAGTGGAACTTAAGTTGTATATTAGAGTTAAATTTCATTTTGCTTTTCATTATTTTTTTTTTTCAGAAAATAAACTCTCACAAGCAATATCGGTTTAAAAAACACAAACAAAAAACATCAATAAATTGCAAAAAATGTCATCATGTCTTTTATCGAAATCAAATTTTGCAACACCAAAAAATAACCCAATACTGCAAACTGAATGTTTTTTCTACACAATTTTTTTAAGTAATACGTATATACTTGCATTGTCAACGTCAAACAACCACAAATAAGAAAACAGTTTTATTGAACCAATGTTTAGCCTAAACTCAATAAACCTTATTGACCCAATATTTAACTGAAACTCAATAAAACATATTGACCCAATGTTTAACCTTAACACAATAAAACTTATTGACCCAATGTTTAACCTAAACGCAATAAACCTTATTGACTCAATGTTAAACCTAACCTCAATAAACCTTATTGACTCAATGTTTAACCTAAACTCAATAAACCTTATTGACTCAATGTTTAACCTAAACTCAATAAACCTTATTGACTCAATGTTTAACCTAAACTCAATAAACCTTATTGACTCAATGTTTAACCTAAACACAATAAACCTTATTGACCCAATGTTTAACCTAAACACAATAAACCATATTGACCCAATGTTTAACTTAAACTCAATAAACCTTATTGACCCAATGTTTAATCTAAACACAATAAACCTTATTAACACAATGTTTAACTTAACCTCAATAAACCATATTGACCCAATGTTTAACTTAAACACAACAAACCTTATTGACCCAATGTTTAAACTAAACTCAATAAACCCTATTAAAGTTCTGTTTTTTTTTTTAAATAATTATCTTTAGAAATACACCAAGTCTAATGACCACTTATCCAATATGAAGCTGAATGTACAGGTAGATTGTACCTTCTGACGAGCACATAGCCCTGGTGTCCTACTTCTGCTGCTACTTCCGGTGATTTCGGCTTCCACTTTACACAGGTAAAATTATCAAAGAGCTCAATCGCTTGCAGGAAGTAACCTCGATTAACATCTGGTAATAAAAATGATATTAATTGATTTAATAACACAATTAACAAAATCACAGTTTAAAATGTCGAATTGTTAATCAGATATTCGTTACAATGGTCATGAAAATAAATACCAAGGCTGGCGTCAAACACATAGGGGACAATTCCCTTGGGCCATTTGCCCCAATTTGGGCCAAAGTTCCTCTTTCGTCTTCGTTTCTAAGTAAATAGTATGTAGTAAATTTAGCTAGAATTAATTATCAACATTTCATATAATAGAATATTGTAAACACAGAAGTTCCCTTACAGGATAGTATCAACAGGAATTAAAAGCAATACCTATAAAATCATGTTTTCAGACAAATTATATTTAGTGTATAATTAAAAAAAAATCTAGATGTTTATTAATATTCTCAATATGAGAAACAGATGATGTAACTGTATAGCCAACACACCGGTTTTCTAGAGGGTTTTCTTTTGTTCTCGGTCTTTTTCTCTGAATCATCAGGTTTGTCTAAGCGTCTTGCTTGTAGTCGCTTTGAGTTTTCCGGATGAAGTCCCTTGGACTGGGCAAAAAAAACCCAATAAACACGTTATAAAACACATAAAGACAATAACATTAACACAATTATACATATTGTAATACATCTTACGTGCTCTTAAAATAGGGTACACTGAAAGTATACACTTTGAATTTTCCTATTTCATAACGAATTGCTTATAATTGCTTAATGATTGATTGTTAAAAAACCCCCAGCAATTTTTTTTTGTAAAAAGCTCTTTCTAAATACTGATTATTAAACCAGTGTCCTTCCCTTGTTTTTTTTACTCACGTGTTTAACTGCGCCATCTACTCCTACCCCCATACTAAGAAACAGGCGCATGTCTGGATCATCGGGATCGATATCCTATAAATTGAAAACCCACGAAACATCATCATTGCTTGACACTGGCAACTTTTTGGGCATTTCCGCCAATATATAAGGATTTTTTAAGCTTTGTCGTATACGGTATTTGGTAAGGGCTTGGCACTGGGTGTATGTTTACAAACTCTTTTCGGAACATTAAATAAACGGGTACAAGTACTTGTACATTAGAAGACCTACATGTTTATAAGTTGAATATAAAACAACAACAATTTTAAATTAGTGAAATTACGATTGACAGAGCTCGTTTAAAAATTAAATTTTTACCAACAGTTTTTTAACAGATATATAACAGTTATATTTCAAGCAAATAATATAATATACTCCTGGTACTAAAACTTTAGACAACTGAGAAGAATAATTTAACTATATAATTAATTCATTTCATTATTTTCAGAAATGTTAATAAGTTAGTTTTATTTAAAGATATGCTTTGACATTGACTTCGTAGGTCGTTTAAATTTCTCTTCGACTAGTAATGTATTTTTTTTTTCTGGAAACAAATATCATTTAGAAATAAATTAAGAAATACATCATAACTCATATCTTTTGTAGATTTTGAGATTTACATCTCTCTCTCTCTCTCTCTCTCTCTCTCTCTCTCTCTCTCTCTCTCTCTCTCTCTCTCTCTCTTCCGCCTCGTTGTATTAAATTGGCAAAAAAAAGTATAAAGAACCTGAATGAGTCAAACAATACCAATATAAATTACATCGAGCATAAACCCTGTAAAAAAATTCACTTGGAATATTTCCTAGATAGTTGACGTTATAGTTAAAAAACCTGAAACACATCTCTTTAATCCAACTGTTTCTACTTCGTGGGGCAGATTTAAAACACCATTACATTGAATTAATGGCAGCGTATTGAACTTACCGGTTGATCGATTTTATTTTCCCATTTACGAGCCGTCGCCTCGTTCTTTCCGTCTTCATTATCGGTCTACAGAACAAGTCAAGCATTAAACAAAGCGTTAGAGAAAAAACGGACGTGTTCATAATTTTTGTTAAATGTATAAAAAATTGAAATGCGTGAAACAAATAATACTTCAAAATACCACCTCGGTTACTTCATTCTTGGACTTTTCCTTAAGATCTTTTGGTTTGAGGGCTAAAATATATAAAAAAAAAAAAAAAAATAAAAAAGTAATAATACATTAATATATGTATGCATGTAAAACTTATTTTCTAGTAAATATAATTTACACCCCTCTGCTGTTTTCACTTTTACTTATTCATAATAAAAATTATTGGTAATCAGATTCAATTAATAATTCTCAAGTCCGAGATCTGTTTGTTAATTCTTGAAAAATCGTTTTAAGAAAACATTGGTAGATATGTATTACAGTTGCTTTTACTTCAAATTTATCAATATCACTTTATAAGATTATAAAGATGGTAGACACAATCTGTTTTTTTTTTTCTTTATATTTTAATTTCTATTCGATACAAATGTTAACTTTAATAAATGTTCACTTGCTTGCAGCTGATGAAAATTCATTATTATGCAGTCTTTAGAATTACGCTCAGCTGGACGAGATATTTATGAAGAAAAGGTTTGAGGGTACCCTAGCTGGATGGCTATTGCAATCAATTCATTGAAGCAGACCAAAGAACTGGCAACATTCTCTTATAAAAAACATTAATTGATTAAAAATTTCAAAATTGGAAAATTAAAGTTAGTAATATGATAATCTGGGAATCAGTAAACGGCATACAAAGTCAACCCAAATTTACGGGGGAAAATTTTTCCCTTTTAAAGATGAATAACACGTTTCTTCATAAAGCAATGTGTTGAAGTATTTCTTCATCTCATTTTTAATGCAGGGGTCGTTTACTAGATTTAAATTAAATCAAGTACACGCTACAAGTATATATGCTAAATAAAATTCAAATACGCGACTCATTGAACGAATCAAAAATAACGTTGCTTTATCATTAATGTTAAAGCATAAAATGTTCAGGATTTTGTTTTAATCAATAGCGCATAAGACGCGAATTTCAGATTTAATTTTATTGAAATAATTCAAAACATTTTTGAAATACAAAACTACTTCAACTCTTTAGAATCATTACAAAGTCGAAGGAATTTATATTTTATTCAAAATAGAGTGAAACATGAAAAAATATCCCATAAAGAGGACATTCGATGTTTTAGAATTAGAATTATGTCGCAACTTTAATTCGTGAATCTAATGGTTATTGATATAAAAGTTCTTACGTGATTTGTGTATCTTTTCCGTAGCGGACGCTGCAACGACCAAAATCGCCAGGACCAGGAACAAGACATATGGCTTCCACATCTTTACCCCCATCTACCGTCTCTGTGGCGACACATCGCTCCCCCGGTCCAATTTATACCAAGAACAATCAGTCTCACCATAGAAATTCGACGGACAAGGACTCTTGTAGTGAAGGCGTTGAACTGATTTAATTCATCACCAAGATTTTGGAAAATACAGAGTCTTTTTTAGGGGTAAGATCTTAGGCCTTATAATTTTTGTTTATTGTTGGTGAATTAACATGAACGCCTGTTGCATAATATGATTGACAAGTTCATGATTTGACGCTTTTTTAACCTTTTTTATGGAGAAAAAGCTTAATTCGTTGAGTGACGTATGTCATTAGCTGAATAAGGTCTCCCAGTGAAGGGGGTTTTAAACGAACTTGGAGAGGTTATAGAAAAAATTACCCTTTATTATACATTCCGCATGCTGGGCTTTAACTATAATGTGTGTTGACCTTCTAAATTAGTGGAGTTGTTAAACCACTTAATTCGATATCTTTATCTGCATTCATCGGCGACATGAAGAGTTGCCAATCACCTTGCTTTAACGTCTTCTGTTTTTGCATGTTCAAAAAAAAATGTCTGTCTATCAATGTCTCTGTAAAACTGAATTAGTTTATTGCGAAAGCAAAAAAATAACAAAAACATATCTGTCAATGCCCTCTTTCATTTTAAAATTTGTACTGCAGTTTCATCTGAATTCAAAAGTGGTTCTGTAAATGAAATATTAATTTCTATAAGTTGCACTTAACCATGAGGGTAGATACTCAATATTTGAAATTAAAAAAAAATTCGTTGACACATTTCTGAATTGCGCCATATCAAATAATCTTGACGCATATCGAACGGACTCTAAAATTGTGATGTTGAACACGTGCTTCTGATATGAAATTTTGAATGTTTCGCCAAGTCAATAATATTTAGGAACTAATAAAAACTTTGAAAACGGGTTATCAATCTGTTTTATGAATTTTCCTCGCAACATTTTATGACATTTTTATTTATGTTTATTTTGAATTTTAAATTAATGCTTCAAGATTTAACAAATGATCATTCCAACCATAAAAATTCAAAACTTCAGTTACACTCTATCATTATAAGAATGTTCTAGAACAAATGATGAAAGACTCGAATTAATGTTGGGTTTGTAATAAAATAAGTTTTTGTAACCTCATTAGCCTAAAACTGTCTATTCTGTACGACAAAAATACTGATTGAGGCTGGAAGAGCCGAATCTGGTTCTTTTTCTCGAAGAATTGACAGTTTGAGGCTAATATCGACTTGCCACATTACCTTCTCTGTTTTAAGAATGGACACTTTTAGGTAAACTTGCTGACAATGCTGATAAATATTTTCTTTTCACTTGATACAATAAAATCAGTCTTAGGTAAAAAAAAAATGGTCACTGAAAGTTTCAGGTATATGCAAAAGATTTATAAAAGCTGTGCTTAGAAAATTTCAAATTTATTGCCTCTTCTTCTAAACAACGCAAATAACATTTTCTCGACTGGGGACTTCATGTCTTATTTAACAATATTCAAAAGTGTAAAAAAAAAAACCAGGATATGCGTTTACGGACGCTGTCCTAATTAATATTCTGGATATGGAGGGTGGGAATGCTGTACAAAATTTAGATATGACTTACAGGTGACCCTGTAAATGAATTATCAATTTCTATCAGTTGCACTAAACCATGAGGTTAGATACTCAATATTTAAAATTTAAAAAAAGAAAAATCTCGTCGACACACTTCTGAATTGAGACTTATCAGTTCACCTGAACGCATTTGTATGAACTTTGAAATCACATTGTTGAACATGTGCTTCTGATATGAAATTGGAATATTTTACCAACACAACAAAATTTAATAACCTCGTTATGAACTTGTCAAAAATGGTCTTTATTTCCAAATAGGTAAGAATGAACGGAAGAAAGTAGATAATTGTGTACTTTATTATTTGAAACAACAAGTGATAAGATACAAAATATTCAACAATAAAAAAAACATATTACACATTTCACTCGTTTTAAAATGCAAGAGCAAGGTATAAGGGTAAAAATAACCTCCCATGAATATATTGTTATAATTTAACCGTTTACATTTACGTTTAAGGAGTTATTCGTTTGACAAGCTACATGTAAGTTCATATCTTAAAAAATAAGTTTTATGATTTAAGCATAAAAAAATCCCTATAGTTAATGACTAATATCCAAGTAGTCGAAAACAGAATAATGGAGCAAACGACTTTGTAACATAAACAATGATTCGGGAAAAAAAGGGCCACCAAAACTGGTCATTTAAAGTTTAGATTAAAATGCATGTACATGCACTCTTTGTGACATTTATACTGTGTGTTTGCTTTAACACTAATGAAAAAGATTTCGGTATAATTTTATTGTTCTATTTTTATTTTAAAATTTCTAAGGATCAATCAAAATTTGAGTACCAGTCGTAGACTTATAGTGAAGGTATATACATACAGTTCCAGCGATATAAAGGCAATTGATGCAGGATTTCAAATTTATTATACGATAATCAACGATCGCAACATTATAACAATTTGACATACAGACATGTTATAAACAAGTGGGATATGGCCAGTAGTGGCCTCCAGACTCAAGACTCTGGGTGAGTCGGACGTGAAAAGCAGGCCGCCGTATTCCGGACTGCCGAACGACAATTGTACACAACTATGTTATTATAGGAATTTGAAAAATAAGTAAAAATTGACAGGTGATAATATAATTAAGCTGAATGAAAGATTGACAGATATAAACTAACTAAATAAAGTCAACGAGTCGCTGATGTCCTAGGAATGAAAAACATATAATTGCACAATGTTGTTTTAACAGCTTAGCAGTCCATGATACTCAGTTTCTTTGAAATCAATAACATAGAGTCCGAAAAGTGTCAATCACTAATTGAATAAACACATGTAACTTTGATTATATATATTGCAAGAAAATATTACATAGAGGATGTTGAATTCAAATTGTGAAGTCCAAAATGAAGTAATAATTTAACAGTGAATTTTGCACGGTTATAGTTTTTCACCGCTCCGCGTATTTAACACGTCCTCGTGCTTTGAATAAAATATCACCTTTCTTCTTCTATTCTTTGCTTTTCAAGCACGGATAACGGGCAATTAGGGAAAGTTGATAGGTAAAAAAAGGTGATATAGATAATAATCTTAAATATGCACAATGAGCGCATAAACCATTCGAAATTATGATTTTCTTTTATCAAAATTAATTCCCATTTTAAATTTCATTGATTATAAAGGTCATAGTACCAAATATGCCGCGCAGCTATGACGTCACCAGTTAATCATATCCCTCCAAGATGCACAACACAAACGCAAATGTTACTAAAATGACGTCATCGGATTCTATTGTAGGAAAATTCAAAATGGCACAGTTAATGTCTGTATGATCACTTGTATAGTAAGTGTCTAGGTACCTGTACTACACTTAAACATTCTCATTTGCTGTAGCATTTGAATCTCGGGATGATAATTAAACAACGTTTCCCGATTTGTCGCGTATATAAGCAATGAAGTATTCTAAAGAGTTTCAATATTCCCGAAGTTCCGCGCAGTTGCCTTGTATTAGGTGTGTGTGTCTTTCTGAATATTTTCTATTTCTATTTCGCAGCTGTCTTCAACAAAATATGTCTGGATGCGAAGGTTGGAGTTTGGACCCCAATTTCAGAGTCAACCATCTTTCGAAGTTGTCGTTGTTGTCTGACAAAATTGCTGCAACCACGTTGTTTCGTCCTGAAAAAAAAATTGATGAAAAATAATGTCTGCAAAGAGCTATAGCAACGAAGCATCAAAATGTGCCTTAAAATTTTCACAAAACTCAAGTTTGAAACAATACAAATTGTAATTACTTATAATGTAGGGCACAATATTCTGCCTCTATGCATATGACATTTTTTCACTTCGGCCCCACCGTTTAGCACATGCGCATCATCAAACATACTATGATCGTTAAAAATAGCTGAAAATTGTAGATTTTACTGCAGTATTTCCCAAATTTGAATGTGGCCACACTTGAGTACCTCTTTGAAACTTTTAAAACTGAGAGATATTGCAGAAATGCTTCTGCCTGCAAAATTTCGTAGAGGTACTCAAGTGTGGCCAATGTGTATTTTACAAAGTTTTAAAATGTTAGTACCAGAAAATAAAACAGACCACTCTATTTGAGGGTAATTATTTGCTTCCTTTTTATTGAAATAGCAGAATTTAATTAATAATGATAAAGAATTATTTGTGATTATTTGCAAAATCATCATTTTAATTAAATATTTGAGGAAAAAATGCATATAAACTGAACTCTAACATGTTTTATCTAGTAATTTTATACTGTGTCTTCATGCTTACATCGTGCATAATCAATGACGTCATAGTTTGACGTTTGCGACGTCAGTTGAATCTGCACATGGAATCTTGAGTTCTTTCAGTATTTTGCCAATAGAATTTACCAGTAGAGTCTGCATTTTTAAAAAGCATTATTTCTATGTACCACGGTATTATTCAATTGCAGTAGAATATGAGATACGTGAACATTGCTAACAAACAGAAAACAAATTAAATTGGCAAAGTTAACATTGTACGTACGTAAGTATCCCCGAGTACTCAAACTTCGTCACCATAAGCAGAAATCCTCCCGCGTTTCTCTGTAAATTATTTTTTGTGGTTTTTATCATTTGCAATCACTAAATATAATCTGCAACAATATAATTTATAAAATTATTAACAAAAATATTTTTATTTTTATTCAAATAAGCCCTCTGAATACGACGTTCATCACGCGTGCTTATTATATCTTATGAACCTAACTCCGTCACCCACATGCTCTATGATATGGCAGGGAATGAAGACACATTAACAATTTAGTTAAAACTCCGTTTGTATCTAGTCTAAGTTATAATAAGTAAAAATGGTGCATACAATTTAATAGTATTTAATTTCATCGAAATGAAATGATCGCCAGAATAAAATATGGGTCCATGTAACAACAATCACAATGGCCTTTTCAGAATGTATGGGTGCCGTTTGATTTATGTCCTTACTTATTTCAAATATTTTATATCATTAATTAATATATTACTTATTATATTATTTATCTATTACATTTTTAGAAATGTATCATATTCTAAATAGCGATATACCGGATATATCTATAACCCTGTATAAAGCAAAAGTTACGGCATGAGCGATTTGACATTATCATCAAGAATAGTGCATAAGGGCTATTGCGGATTGAAAAAAATGTGTTAATTACCTTAATCAAAAATGTATTACATGTGATATGTTTCATCTTGACATCTCTAAAAATGGCTGACCACCGTAACTGATTGAATGGGCCCGCATGTCAGAAATATCGATATTTTAGTGCACCCGTGAAAAAGTTTTAGCTGATTTCACACAATTAATGGTGCATAAAATGAACAAGGTTTAATACGTTATTTTTTGACACATTCTTAAATTTAACCGTTGCAAATTGTTAACATTTGATTAACCCTTTCGCTGCCACGTCAAAAAAGACGTTATTACGCTTCAGTGCCAAGCATGACGTTATCAAATTCATGTTTTGACGTAACAATCTGACACAACGCGCCGTACCATCTTTTTAGCGTTGCGGGATGCAGTTTTGTGTTGATAATTTCTAATGTTATTATCGAAAACAGTGGCTTTTTATCTTTTTCTCTGTCATTTCAAATAAGAGGTTACGCCATTCTTTTTTTTTCTTTCTTTTTTTAGCGTCGCCAAATGAAAAAGAAATGTAAAGAAAACCACGTCTTTCAAAAAATATGAATTACCTCATTAATGATGCATGTTCTCAAGCTTTAACAAATACGTGCAGTTTTTAAAATAATCTCTTTCTTATCCTGTCAATCCTTTATTATAATCCACGCATACATGTGAATTTTTTATCATTGAAATTGTAATTAATTCTATAAGATCTAACGCATATATCTCTTATTTCTTTGTTTGCATATATATGAGACATAAATTTCACGATTGAAAAAAAATCTATCTTAATCCTGAGAGAGAGAGAGAGAGAGAGAGAGAGAGAGAGAGAGAGAGAGAGAGAGAGAGAGAGAGAGAGAGAGAGAAGGTTTACATAAAATAATTCATAAATTTTCGGATTTCTATTTTGCTAACCTTATGACATGCAATGCAAACTTAATCATGTTTTTCACACCAGAGTTTCCCTCAAATTGTGAAAAATGGAACTAGAAAACTTCAGTTAATGGGGCGGGATTATCAAATAGTTATCACGAAAGTATATGGTCTAAATAGCAATAACTAAGTTTTTCCCCCGAATAATGTGGACATTTATTTTTAAAACATCTTCATTCGGTCTCGCACCGTATGGGATTTACTGACCATGTACGAACCATATTATATCAACAGTAAACTATAATGTGTAATTAAGCAAAACACTAAATGTTTTAAAGCGATTTTATATAACCAACTTACATTGTTTTAGAGCCTGTATGCATCATTAATACAACATTTTTGTAACAATCATTGTCATTAATAGCGGATAATTTTCAAAAACTAATTAATTAGTATAATGCAATTATGTTAGTGGTCAGAAGGCGGGTATTGCTAGCTGCAGCTGTAAAGGTTTATCGTGATGCAGTTTAAGAAATTCGCAAAAAGGAATTGATTTTTAATGTGTGTTAGATATGCAGACAGACAGACAGACAGACAACGAATGACTGTGCGAGATTGGTAAGCAATTCCTTGTTCGTTTAAATAATCATTTCTATGAAATCGCGCAAGCATAAACGCCCATCCAAAGGACAAAATCCATGTTTAGCTATAAATGGCCCTGTGATATGTCAAAAATTAAACTAGGTCAAAATGAAATAAAATTGGTGTTATGTGTTAGTCTAGACCTGATACTATTTTGACATGCCAGAATTTCCCCGCCAAAACGTCTGCTTGCAAAAATATGTAAATGACAAAACCGGTTCCGGATCGGTTTTGGGGTAAAATCACAGCATTTTCGTTCTTTGGTGGTGTTTTTCAACAACAGCACACCCTCTGATCTAAAAACTGTTTTTAAATTATGAAATTGTATCAATAAAAAAAGATATTCAAAGTGAAAGTTTTTGGATCAGAGGGTGTGCTGTTGATGAAAATTAAAATGTAAACAAGAAGAGGAGCAATCCGGATTTACTTATTTTTTGACAGTATTGCACGTTTTTTCACACCTTTTTGTTTTAAAAATATAAAAACCACAAGAATCAAACACATTAAGTAATTGTCATCTAATCTGAAAAATAAAAAGGTACAGTGTGTTGTTAATGAAACGTATATGTGTTCAATTTTAACACCAAATTTTGCGCATGCACGACATTCCATACATGCTTATTTGCATACGTAAACAAACAGCGACTATTACTTTGCGTGATTAATCTTGAAAATACACGAACGAAAGATCAACAAAACCTATAGAAAATGAAGAAAGAAGAACTCTGAAGGTATGTATAAGAATTTGATTGAATACGTAGATTTCTGTTCATTTTTTCTTGAATAAATAATATTGTTCGCAACGTTCGTCTGCATGATACTATTTGACAGATGAGAAGATTGTTCAATCCGTGTATACGTTACTCAGCCTTAAAGACTGTTTTTATATATGCATGTAATTAAAAACATACAAGAATGATTATTAATCTGAAGATTTGGTCTAAAAACAATCAATATTCGATAGCCGATACTAAAATGCATACTGGCGAGCCAGTATAGCAGATATCATGTAGGCAAAGAGTGAACGTTAGTCGTCTATATTTAGAAATAAAAAATGAAGGACGCAATATAGGCTAATGGAAAATATATATTTAGTAAATGAATCAACCTGTATAAACCATAATTATTTTCTTAATAGAAGGAAAAACGGCCAAGTGTTTTGTTTTAAAGTTTTTTTAGTGTACTGTACAGCATATCATTCCCACATTTACCGTAGTCTGAATGGTGTAAAGGTAGCGTTCTCGACTGCAAATCCGACGATCCGGGATCGATCACCGCTCGGCGCGCTTTATTTTTTTCTTTAAATATTGGATAGAAAAATTATTGAGTACACCTTTTTTCAATATACACTTTTTTTCTATAACCCCCCCCCCCTAAAAAAACCATTTTCATCATAATTTGGCAATTATAGTTTATCATCATATTATAGCAATTAATTAAAGTTAATCTAGAAAAATATGTGTAAATGATAATATATTGATCACATGTCAAAAACAACACTTGTAACACAACTGAAGATCTGCAGCTCCAAAAAATATTAGACTGACAGTTCCATTAAATACATTGGGGGGGGGGGGGGCACTGTAATTCTACAGTTTGTCAATTTGAGTTTTTCTATAAAGTTAATTTATACTTGATACATTGCAAGTATTTGCTTAGTAGTTGTAAACATAAATATTCACAATACATATAAAATGATATCTTTATTTTTTAGTGAACATTAAAGTTGTGTATCACTACATTTTTGTTTTGTATTTTCAGAACATAAAAATGAATGAAGATCAAATGAAAACAGAGAGTAAAAAGATTTTCCCATGCATCCTTTGCAAAAAAAGAACAAGGCCAAATGACAGAAAAAAATGTGAGTCAACAGCAATCCGTCGCTTCCTCAGAAAGAACTTTCTTGTTGAGGCAAACTCAAATGACATTTTGTGCAACAAGTGCAGACATCGCTACCATGGAAACCAGAAAACATGCCAGCAGAAGTCTAGTTCCCTTCCTGTGTGTCAGCCTCTACAACCAGGAATGTGCAGTCCACCATCTATATCTTTGCCTCTCCAGAGAACACCTTCTTCACATGCTTACTGCTTAATCTGCAAGCGACCGGGTCCTAAACTTGTTGTCGTGTCTTCAGCAGCTAGATTTTCAGCCTTTCTTCACCATGAAATCATCATCCCACCTGGAAGCAGATGTTGTCCATCCCACATTGATGAAGGAGAGTTTAGACCTGGTGTTTTGACCAAAATACAGACATTCGAGTCTTCATTTGTAAACAAGTCAACAGTGCTGGAACTGATCCAAAAAATACGAAATTATGCCCTCCAGACCTCAACAAGCAGATTTTCTTTTGAACTGTCTACCATGAGCAACAGTGATTATATGGCACTGACTGGTATCTCTAAAGAAAACTTTGAAGACCTCCATTCCTTTATTTCCAGTGATATTCGAAACACACAAAACCGAGGCACAAGGATGTCACTTGGAATCTTTCTTCTAAAACTGAGATCAGGAATGTCAAATCAACTTCTGGCCACGATTTTTGGAATTTCAAAGTCTTCCCTCTGTAGAGCAGTAAAATCAGTCCGTACAGCACTCATGAAGTCATTTGTACCACATCATCTTGGACTACAACATACAACAAGAGAAGAAATTATAGAAAATCATACAAGACCTCTGGCACAGGAACTTTTTGGTGATTTTACAAATAAGAAAGCTATTGCTGTTTTGGATGGAACTTATATATATATTCAGAAAAGTAACAACTTCCAGTTTCAACGGAAATCATATAGTTTACATAAAGGCAGGCCCCTTGCTAAACCCATGGTTGTCACATCCACAGACGGATACTTTCTAACAGTTCTTGGACCCTACCTAGCTAGGAATAATGATGCCACTATCCTCAACCATATGCTTCATACCAATGTAGAAGATCTGAAGGGCTGGTTCCATGAAGATGATGTTTTTGTTGTAGACAGAGGCTTCCGAGATTCAGTCGATATGCTCGAGGAGCTGGGAATAAGGGCCGAAATGCCTCGCCTGATGAGCAGAGGGCAGAAGCAGATGACAACCTTAGATGCCAATGCCTCTCGTCTGGTCACCAAGGTTAGTTGTTTTCATATTTTGATTACCAGACCTACAACATAAACATGATGTCAGAAAAACTTCAATACAATTACATTATACAATTATTCTACATCTGTCTTCATCTGAAATATAAACAAATGCTGTTCCAAATCATTGATTTTATGATTTTCATCATTTAAATTTTTTTTCTTTTAGTAAAGAAATATACCAACTGTTAATTTTAAATAAGGCACTTTTACCTTTTTTATGAGTGGTGCTTGTTCTTAACTTTTCAGATTCGTTGGGTTGTTGAGGCAGCCAATGCAAGGATAAAGCGATGGAAGTACCTTGCTCATGTTCTTCCAACCAATCAAGTGCCATTTATCGGTGACTATGTGCGCATCGTGTGTGCCCTCTCCAACCGTTACTGCAAGCCTCTGTCGACAGGAAGTGAAGATGAAGACATGGCCCTTGCATGCAAAATGAGGTATTTGTCAACAAAAGTTAACTCTTTAAAGACATTTGTTGAAGAAAACTGTCTGGATAAGAAGTCTGTAAAGTGGGAAGTGGCTGCTGATTCTTTGGAATTCCCCAACATCAGCGAAGATGACATACGAAATCTGACCTGTGGAGTTTATCAACTGAAGTTGTGTCCAAGTTATATTCAGGAGTATTTGGAGGGGGATGTGGATATCTTGGTACACAGTGAGTTCCATGGGCTTATCAGGGTCAAGCTACAGAGTCGTCATGTTTCTTCCCGACAGTATCTGCTCTGGATCCAGTTTTCCGAGTCTGATATCACTGCATGGTATTGCAGATGTCGAGCGGGTGCCCGTGTTGTGGGAGTATGTTCCCATGTCGCCGCCGTTATCTGGTTTCTCGCTGTTGGGAGACACAACAGGGAGGCTATTTCGTCTATTCAAGACTGGTCCGAGTTTGTCACTGATGCAGCTGTCATTGACGAATCTGAGGACAGTGATGACAGTGAGGTAGAGGAGTAACTGAGTTCATTTTTCTTCTTCTAGTGATTAATCAGACTCTGTTGGTATCCTGAAAATATGAACATTTTTGATTTATAATATGAAATATTCATTTATCTGATTCATTTAAACACAATACAGATCTGGTTGCATTATTATCACACAAATGTTTTGTAATCAACAATTTGTCAATTGTAACATATTATGACTTAATCGAGAATTATATCATAATTTTTTTTTACATATATACTAGTAGAAAATTCTAATACAGTGTCAAAAGATATTTTTGTGTATTAATTTAAATAAGATGTTTATTGTTGTCGATAAGTATATACAATCTATCTAAATCATGATGGAAGCACACTACCTAGTTTTTATTATGCAACTTTCTTGTCAATTACAAAATCTTCACTGCAGATAAATTGTACCCTGATTACTGGTATATATATATGTTTGTATAACTTGGAAACATTGTTTGCACTAGATAGGGGTATCTCCTCTGTATAGACTAATGTCAGTGCATTTTGCATGATGTGTTCTGTTATCATGTTCGTTTAATATTGAATCATTTTGTCATCTCATTTTTAAACTAATTGACAATGTGCCATAACAAAGAATCATTTACTTTATGATTACCATATTTGTTACCCATTATTTGCTATTTTAATTTCTGTGTTAAATATGTTACATGTAATTATTCTTTTATATATTTTTGAAATATATGAGTCATTGTTTGGGTTGAAAATGGTAGTTACATATATGCTATGTAGTCACTAGAGCTTAAAATATGTTACAAATAGAGTATAGTTATTGCTGTCGTTGTTTTTTTTAATACATGTAGCTCTTCTTTGTTTTGCATTCAAGTTGGATTTAATGTATATCCTTGTACATTCTTGGAATTGGGTAAATGTGTGAGTGTCTCAGATCAGCTGATGAAAAAATGCATGATATGTGTTAATAAATAATACTTTAAATAGCAATTAAACAATAATAAACCAATCTATAGTGAAGTGAACTTTTTCCCGCAATGAAATGGAAACGCTGCCAACACACCATACCATGCGGCTATGCAGCGTGTTGTACATTACATGTGACTCGATCGTTGATCTAACTCTTTTTATAAAAACAATTCAAATATTTCTTATTTTATATTTCCTTACGTTACAGAGAGAATATCGAGATGTTTTATAACACTTACTTTACAAATGCGTCGATGAAATCCTTTGCATTTGTCGCTGTACAATCCTGTTTGTCACCGTGCGAAATCGTGTCACAATGGCCGACTTTACGGAAACTAAGGTGTGCCATTCGGGTAAAAAAAAATTCAATTCCGTTTCTTTCTCGATTAAATTCTGATAATGAACTTATCTTTAACTTCAATTTAATGACAAATACATTCAATTTCATAGATAACAATATAGTTAATATGTAATTTACTTGAAGGCTCTTTTAAAGACGTAACGTCATGCTTGACGCTATAAAAAGCACGCGTTTTTCGCTATTATAGTGTCTTCAAATAAACATCAGAAATATAATTTCTGAATCCTTAAACACAAAAAAAAAGTTACATCACGAATGAAAAAATGTTTTAGAATATTTTTAATACAATTTTAATTGCTTTTGACGTTAGGCCGATTTTGGCTAAACATGGATTTAGTCCTTTATGCTCGTACAGTCATTTGGGGTATTTCGAATCACCCCGCGTTCCGTGTTTTAGAAAGTTTGATGTATCGCTCTGCAATGTACAAAACATGAACAAATGAAACTCTCCAACAGTCACCACCTGCAATGTTATTTACATAGGCGTCGGAATCGGGGGGGGGGGGGGGGGGGGGGGTAAGGGGGGCTTAGCCCCCACCCCACTTTTTTTGCAAAGTTTGACCAAACCATTAGGCACATAGCATCATAGAGGGTTCCGCCCCCCCCCCCCTCTTTTTCTCGCAGGAAACATAATTGTTCCTAAATTTACCATGAAATGATTAAAACATTGATCAGTTGGAGTCATAAGCATACCCTCCCTCCCCCCCCCCCCCCCCCCCCCGGATTAGGAATATCATGATCCCCCAATGATTTGGTTTGGAAGGTAAGAATTAATTCTTTCTTGTTGGAAGTATACGTATTCCCAACTCCCCCCATGGATTAGGATTTTCATGATTTTGGGATTCTTTTGATTGTCAATATTTCTGAGGATTAGTCTAGCCCCCCCCCCCCCCCCCTTTCCGACGCCAGTGATTTATATGTAGAGAGTTTAAAGAAGAAATGACATACATTAATAAATTATTTTGTGATTAAAATCTTTTCGCTTACCTCAGTAAAGGGAATTTGTGTAATGAAAACGCTGTTCAATATTCATTTCTCATTACATTGTATGTTATTGCTTTATTAAGCGAGAAAATTGAATGTATGTTTGTTACCGCATGCGCGGATTCAGAAAACATTTCCAGGGGGTGTCCAAGGGGTAATTTTGTTTTCCAAGGATGGATATGTGGGGTTATAGGCCTATTTCGGGAATTTTGCTATGTAATCTTATTAATTTGAATTTTCCAAGAGGTGGAAGGAATAGTCTATGCACCCCCTTCTAGGTCCGCACGTAAACGAGTATGATCTTTCTGTTGGACCAAAACAACGAACGTTTTTACACATATTTTACAATCAAGTTCAACAAAAAGTGTTATTCACAATACCCTAAATGACTGTATTAATGATTTCGTAAATAGAATAGGCTTATCGTGAAATTTTTTAAAACTGCTATGCCCGATTCATTTAAAATTTTGTGTTCGCTTTTATACAATGGCTGTGCTATGTGTGTGTATCTTAATAGACATTGCAGAAGTTTTCCAGGTCAATTAAGCCATATTTTAATGAAAATGCGATGAACACAATTTATTTACAAAAACAAACGACATAAATTGTATTGATTTCTTTCGTCTCATAATAAAATTCGCTGCTAAGGTCAAGGCGGGTGAGAGATTGAAGGCGGGTATGGTTGTATTACGACTTTGAAAAAAATTCAAATAAAAAATAACCGTCGGTACATTTTATTCACTAATATTTGGAGAAGTGTTTTGTATACAATCGATACATCACATGCGGGTTGAATAAACCCAATCATTCGGGAACGAAACCAAACGGTTTCCGGTTTAAACATTCCCAAGATGGAGTTGGTTTGTTTGTTTTGTTTTTTGTGTTCTCATACAGAAATTTTTTATGTACTTTAAATTATTCAAACCTTGAAAGGAGGCGGATTTTGCTTGTGTAAATAGGCATATTTCTAACAGATTTGGTCTGTATGGAAAAATATTTGATACTCTCAGCCCAAAAAAATCGGACTATGTAGCTTTAAATTATTTGTATGTTTTAAAATCTTCCCTTTCTCGGACAGGTGAACACTATCTTAATTTTTACATTTTATTCCATACAAAGTAAAAACTTTAACCACATCATACGTGTAATATTGACAATAACGATCGTCATTTTTAAACGTTTGACCTCTCGGAAAAAGATGTATAATTTTGTTGTTAATGTTCTCTAATATCTTATCTTATTTATCGATACAACTATGATTGTGATTTATATTATAGTTCTAATATTCAAAGAATCAAAAAACAATATAGACCTAAGAAAGTTAACGATTACACATAGTTCATCATCATATATACGATGAAATATAACAGTTATGAAATGCAAAACATTTACGATTCTATATCTCGATTCGAGCTAAGGAGTTTTTTTTTTACCAACTTGTGGTCTTACAGTTTGTTTTAGTGATTAAATCCGCTTGACCAACTGATTTGTCTAAAATATAATAATGATAAAATTTTGTGATTAAAACATTGATATATTTTATATACTAAAATTATACATAAACTGAAGAATAAAAAGTATTTTCATAAAGTATATTACACTCCTAGAAATCTTTCCTTCGTTTACCACTATATTTGCGCCTGTACACACAGTAGATATTCTATGTGACCATAAAACAGGTAATGACTTTAAAGTCCGTGCAGTCAGAACCATCCATGTGAAAATTAAATGTCTATGATGTGCAGTGTCCAATTTTAGAGACACGGTTGAAATTTAGTTTCAAGAAAGAATGTCTCTGTTTGAAATGCTCTGAATAAGGAGACAGAATATATACGAAAAAGGTATCAATAGGACTTTAAGCGCACACGGGGGGTAGGGGTGTGCACTGAAGTCTTGATCTCAGTAGTATAAGGCGCCTAGCTGGGCGGTTCAACTGAGTGCACTTTTTATGCAAATGAGGTAAAAAAAAACCGGGTTTAAGGTTGAAATGAGTTTTATTGAACAAGAACATCAAAAATCATGAAACAAGTGAAGAAATAAGCGCAAAAAAATAGAAAACATAGAATGACTTTCTGGAAATTACATTGTTCAGAAATTCTCGTGCAATTTTGTCAGATAAAGTTCATACGAGTGGGAGAATCCACGAGCACATTTTTTTTGTTGACTTTCAAGTATAAGGCGCCTAGCTGGGCGGTTCAACTGAGTGCACTTTTTATGCAAATGAGGTAAAAAAAAACCGGGTTTAAGGTTGAAATGAGTTTTATTGAACAAGAACATCAAAAATCATGAAACAAGTGAAGAAATAAGCGCAAAAGTTAAGTTAAAATTAGAACACTGTCCTTCTCTCTGAATGTAGTGACAAAAGTTAAGTTAAAATTAGAACACTGTCCTTCTCTCTGAATGTAGTGACAAAAGTTAAGTTAAAATTAGAACACTGTCCTTCTCTCTGAATGTAGTGACAAAAGTTAAGTTAAAATTAGAACACTGTCCTTCTCTCTGAATGTAGTGATCATTTTCCATTGTTCCTCTTTTCCTTCTTCTTCTTTGGGTTCTCCATTGAGGTAAACTGTGGGTCCTAAGAGATGGCTTATGTCTAGGACATTCATTGGTTCTTTCAAGAAGACTTCTCCGCTGATGGCTTTAGTGTTTCCGTTTTGGACTAGAGCGAATTTCTTGCAGTAATTGATGCAGATATCTCTGAGGTTTTTGAATTGACTCTCTGTGCCATTTTTAGCTTCTACGTAAATGGTCCAGGAATGTCTTTTTAATTCTTTATTTTTCAGCAATTCTTGGATCCATTCCGTTTGTTTGTCATTCAATTTTTTTTTCTTCAGCCATTTTTTGGATGTGAGGCAGGATATCGTTTAACCCCTCGTATAATTCTTTCAGCAGTTTAATGGCAGAGTTTTTATCTTCAGTCATTTTGGCTAATTTTTGTTGAGTTTCTTCTAGGCGTTTTTCCACTTGGAATTTCTCGTACTCTTTTTGACTGGCTATGCATTCTGGATAGTATGGGTCTTCTAACAGGAATTTCTCCTGCAATTGCCTGGGTATAGCCGTTGTAAAATAAGCTATAGGCATCACCATGTTGTTTGCAGAGATCATTCAATCTTGGAAATGTCTTCTTGTTGTCTGCCGATGCAGGGAGACGTAACTTGAAGTAAACAACTTTGGAGATTTCTTTAGTTTGTTCTGTTTCCATTGTAGTTTGTTCTGTTTCCATTGTAGTGATTGTTTCACTAGCCATGGCTTTTTGAAATGTCTTTTTGAAGAAAAAGGGCTTACTTTTATAGACATTTTAGACCATGTCAGCAGTTTTCTATGGGGTATTTTCTAATTGGGTTTCTTCCAGAAAAAAACTAGTTTAGACCAGTTCTGTGTACCTCGTGACTTTGTTTGTTCTCCTCGTGAGCGCGTGATCACGTGGGGTTTTCCCCCCAAGGTTAAAAAGGCCATATTCATATGACGTGTACCTCGTGACTTTGTTTGTTCTCCGCGTGAGCGCGTGATCACGTGAGGTTTTTCCCCATGGTTAAAAAGGCCATATTCATATGACTGTCTTTATTTTCTTCATAACTTCCAAGCGAGATGAAGTCAAAGGAGAAAATTTTATTGACCCAATTACTAATATTAAAGCATAAGAGAAAACGTTTCAAGGAAGAAAGTTTACGACGAATCAATAAATCTAAACGTACCCAAAAGAAAAGAAAAGTGGTTTCTGATTATTACAACATCCGATTAGATCGTGGACGACAATCAAGAAAATTTAAAGTGAAACAAAATGTATATACAGTTTCCTTTCACCCTTTCCCTCAGAAATCTCAGAATGATTTTGTTCGCCGTATTTTACGAGACGTTCTCAATCAAGTCAAAGAACGTATGCAATGTAATCGTAACGATTATTTAAGATTGAATATACGACATCCTTCTTTAGAATCGGACATTTGGTACGAGTTTACTCAATCGAAACATTTGAACGAAGTCAAGATATTGAACAAAATTGAAGCCGTTCAGCAATCAAAAAAAGAATTTACCATTACCGATGGATCGGCTCAATTTGAATTGTTTCACGTGAAATATCCACAGGGTAGTGGAGGTCAGTCTTTGAAACATTTAGATTCAAGTAAAGAGAAATTTAAGAAAGGGAAACAATCTGTGTTGAAAATTGTTAATCCTTGGGATCACTTGTGCCTCTCTCGGGCTATTGTGGTGGCTCGATTATACAGTCACAAACCCCAAGATCCCCAGGCTCTCAACGAATGGCAAAAACAATGGAACCGAATGCGTAAAGGTGATTTCCGAAGTGTTGATCAGAAACAACAAGCCATGGAACTCATGAGACAAGCCCACTGTGACCCTGACATGCCTTGTGGACCCCAGGAATGGAACAAATTACAAGAAGCATTAATTCCCCAATATAGACTCAAAATATTTCAATTCAAAACAGGGTGTTCTCGAACGAAATTAGAACCCCTTTACAAAGGGAAAGGACATGGAACTTGTTTGAATATTTTGTTAGACAAGCAACATTACGATACTATCCTTTCCATGCCAGGAGTGGTCTGTAGGAATTACTACTGTGATTATTGCGATTTAGGGTATAGTCACATCGAAGATCACCGGACCAAGTGTCCTCATCGATGCTCTTTCTGTTTAGGAGACTCTCTTTGTATGGATGATGGCAGTAGCATTCATTGTGATCACTGTAAGGGTTATTTCAAAAACTTGAGTTGTTACAAGAGACACTTAGAACCCTACAGCACGAAATGCGAAACTACTGTCTGTAGTTTAATGGATCGATGCCCTCGATGTCAAACCTGGATGAGTAAAAAGTTGATGGCTAATCACAAATGTGGGGGACAGAAAGAGTGTAAGATTTGTAAAAAAATAGTCGACAAAGACCATCGGTGTTACGTTCAAATTAAACCTCCTCATAAAAAAAGAAAGAACTCATTGGATTTATACATTTATTTCGATTTTGAATGTACTCAAGAGAAAGGGATTCATGTCCCTAACTTATGTGTGGCTCACCGGGTGTGTCAACATTGCGATCACTTACCGGTGGACGAACATTGCCCCCACTGTGAAGCTTTGGGACCTCGTCGACACGTGTTCCGTGGACCCGACACTTTAAAAGAATTTATGGATTGGTTGTTTCAGAGTCAACCCCACTCTACCCAAAAAGGCCAAAATCGACTTTTACACCAGGATGCCATTGTCATAGCTCATAATTTTAAAGGGTACGACGGGCAATTTATTTTGAATTATTTGGTGCATACGGCGTGCATTTCTCCCTCGGTGATCATGAACGGAACCAAAATTTTATCCATGCAAGCCTGTGGATTGAAATTTCTGGATTCTTACAATTACTTACCTTTTGCTTTATCGAAAATGCCTTTGGCTTTTGGATTTCAAGAATTAAAAAAAGGATATTTCCCCCACTTTTTCAATACGGATCAAAATCAACATTATGTGGGACCCTATCCCCCCGCCTCTTACTACAATCCCGACGACATGACGGCTTCTGGGCGTAAAGCCTTTTATCAGTGGTACGAGCAACAGAAAGGCAAACTGTTTGATTTTCAAAAGGAATTTTTAGATTACTGTATTTCTGATGTCGACATTTTACAGCGTTGTTGTGCTCAATTCAGAAACACCATTCAAAATCTGGTTCAAGTGAATCCCTTTCAAGAAGCCATTACTTTTGCTAGTACTGCCAATTTAGCCTACCGGAGAGGATTCATGCCCGAAGACAGCATTGCTATTGTTCCTAATCTCGGATATGATCCCTCACGACAATTTTCAATGAAAGGGTGTCGATGGCTAGCTTGGATGAGTCGCGACGGGCGAGTCATTCGACATGCTAAAAATGGGGGAGAAATGCAGATAGGACCCTATACCGTGGACGGATACGACGAAGAGACTCATACCGTTTACGAATTCTACGGATGTTATTGGCACGGGTGTCCTACCTGTCATCCCGAACTAGAAACTCAAACTCACCCTCATCGATCCGATTGTACCTATGGTGCTTTGTATCAACAGACTTTAATACGAGAACATCAATTAAGAGAACAGGGGTATGAAGTAGTCACAATCTGGGAACATGACTTTGATCAGGAAATAAAAAACAATCCCAATTTAGAACACTTTTTACAAACTCTCAATTTCCAAGATCCTTTGAATCCACGCCAAGCTCTGTACGGGGGGCGGACCAATGCCACTCGATTGTTTTGTAACGAGGGAGATATGAGATATGTGGATGTGTGCTCCCTTTACCCTTACGTTCTCAAGTACAAACCTTTTCCCATGGGGCACCCAGAAATCATCACAGACCATTTCCAGGATGTTCGTAGTTATTTTGGATTAGTGCAGTGCCGGATCTTGCCTCCAAGAGGCCTGTATCATCCCGTTTTACCCTATCGCACTGGAGGAAAATTATTGTTTCCCTTATGCCGCACCTGTGCCGAAGAACGTCCACAGGATCCCCACTACCGATGTCAACACACCGATTCTGAACGTTTCTTGATTGGAACTTGGGTGACTAGCGAACTTCAGAAAGCCCTGGAATGCGGATACCAAATCCAGCACATTTACGAAGTGTGGCATTTTCCTCAGAGCAGTTGTAATCTATTTCGCGGTTACATTGATACTTTCTTGAAAATCAAGCAAGAGGCTTCGGGATATCCTCCCGATTGTCAGACCGAGGAAGAACAAAGGGCTTACATGAACGATATTTTTAGACGAGAAAAATTGGTACTGAATCCTTTAGAAATCGAGAAAAATCCCGTGAAGCGTACTATTGCCAAGTTATTCTTAAATTGTTTATGGGGTAAATTTGCTCAACGCTTGCAATTGCCTAAAATTCAATATTTGACTGAACAGGAAGAACTGAATCAAATGTTACAAGACACTACCCTCGAAGTAAAAGGGTTAGAACTTTTGAATAATACTGAAAAACCTGAATCGGATATGATCTTGATTAATTACTTGCAAAAACAAGATTTCATTGAAGACTGTCCTTTTGGCAACGTGATCTTAGCTGCTTTTACCACGGCTCATGCTCGATTACATCTCTACGAGACCTTAGAAAAATTAGGAGATCGTGTTCTATATTTCGATACAGACAGCATCATCTATCAACACGTGGAGGGACTGTTTAATCCCACTATCGTGAATAGTTTAGGAGGATGGACGGATGAACTGGATGGAGGACACATTGTTAAATTCATGTCTGGAGGACCTAAGAACTATGCCTTTGAAACAAATACTGGACAAACGGTACAAAAAGTCAAAGGCATTACTCTTAATTATAGAGCTTCTCAGATTGTTACCATGGATTCCCTTGAAAAAATGATCTTTAAACAGTTAGATGACGTGACGGTCAAATACCCTCACAAGATACGGCGAAGTAAGAAACACCAATTGTTTACTCGTCCTCTCTCCAAGAACTATAAAATTGTCTACGATAAGCGGCAAATGATTGATCATTTTAAGACACTTCCATTTGGTTATTAACTTTGTTGTAATTTGAATAAAATATTGAACCATTTTTATTTTTGTTTTTTGTCATTCAGGACCAGAGTCCCATTTTTTTTTTTTTTAAATAAAAAAAAGATTTTTTTAACAGTAACAATGAAATTTATTTTTTTTAACAAGGAACAAACAATCAACATATATACAATGAATAGTAACAGTCTTTTAAAATAGTCTTTTAAATTTGTTTTAGTTTGTCTAACACTTGACAAATCTGCAGGAGTTTCAGGAGCTCACTGTCTCTATCCACAATTTTCTTCAGTTTTCGATAGGACGCCAATTGAAGCTTCAGTTTCATTTTTCTGATGTTCTTTCTTTTCTCTTCATTCTTCTCTTCTTTCTCCTCTCTTTTTCTTTTCCTTTCCATTTTGTTGTAGACTTCACACTCCTCCATCACTTTGGACAGCTTGTCCTCATCCATTTCTTGATCTTCATCCTCCTCTTTTTCACCGGTCGCTCCCTTTTCGTCCATTTTTCTCTCTTCTTCTTCCTCTTCCTCTTTATCTGTCACGATCTCTTCTTCTTCTTCCTCTGCTTCTTTTTCTTTTCTTTTCTGGTAGCTTACTTCCCACATTGGGGGGTGTTCTAAAGTGCCACTCCATCCAAAGGGTTGGTCAGGAATATCCATGAGGTTAAGTTCTTTTCTCTCCATCCTCTTTGCTTTTCTTTGTTTGCTTTGACAATTGCCCATTTGCAAGTGACACTTAATATCAAAAGGTTAACTTATATATCATTCAAACTGGTTTAAGCCGGTTTATAACTTGAGGTTTTTTTTTCCGCACGTGATTTTTTCACGCTCATTTCCCTTACAAATTTCATGACGTCATTTTGCACGTTCTGACGTTCAACGTGCAAAAAAAAAAAATTTCAGTGCCCTAATTCCCAGCCAATACAATTTTGTTGAAAAGTCTTGCAACATTGTCCCTTATGAGTTTTAGGTTTACGATAGTGTTCATTAAACCATTCTCTCACATATTTGTCTGTTTGTTTGGGTTTCCAACCTTTAGGAAATAAATGATTGAATACATTAGGTCCTCTTCTATGTCGATGATGTAAGAAATACACACAATATTCTCCGCACACATTCGTATTGTAATCCTGATAGCGATTTTTATTATAGGTCATGTGGTATCCATTTCTATCCATAAATTCTTTAATGGGCTTTGAAATGGGAGGTAACCCATAAGAATCGAAATATTCTACCGTATTTCCGTTTAAATACAAACACACCCAATGAGATCCTGGTTTATCGTGAGGATCGAGATTAATCACCATGGCTTTTTCTTTAGATTTTAAATCAGGAATTAAATCTACGGGGTAGACACCTCCGAAAGAGGATCCTAAATCTCGAGATAAGACTTTTTCCAATTGATAGGTATCCATTTTAATAGTCTATGTTCACTTCTCTCTGTTTGTTGATTTCCAATAAATTATCAAATTCAGCATATACTAAACAGTTGAGGGCTTCTGGGGTATTTTCACCAAATTGAACTTCGATTCTTAAATTTCCAGTTTCAATGAGATGAAATTTGTCTAGTTGTGCTTCTTGATCTTTGGTAAAATCTATGCACCACAGTGTGTACCCGTCTTTATATTCTTCAAAATTGATGTCCGGAGCCCAATCGGATCCAAATTTTCCTAGTCCTTGATACAGACTTAGATAAGATCTAAGATACAAGTTATTGGTGAAATCAGGTTCAAAGGGTCTTGTAGATATGGTGTCTCCGTTGATGCTCACTTCCAATTTTTTGACTTTATAGTTTTTAAAATTAAAGGGGTTTTTAGTAGAATCTCCATTAAATGAGGCATTAGGTACAAATCCAATGACTAAGCGTTTAGGCATCTGTCCTTGAAACAAATGATCGCTGATTTTAGATTGGATACCATTAGGGATGGTGAAAGTTTTCACTTCGACTCTTCTCAGAGGATATTTCGCGGTTTCGGTATTTAGACGCTGATTGATGGCATTGAGTACAGTGGGGGTGGGTTTAACTTTTCTCACCCACAATAATATACTGATAATAGACACTTTCCCTGTACTTCCTGCAGCTGTCATCATGTAGAAATCAGATTTGGCGCGATTGAATCTCAAACGAATGTCTACTCCATTAGGAATAAATCTGTCCTGTTGAAACAGATCCAGATAGAGTCGATCAATTAAAGTTATTTTTTTACTGTCCTCAATGATATCATGGCGTTTTCTCAAACCTTCATTTTTAGCACCATCAGGATAGCTCAGTTCCAGATTGGCGGCAGTGACTGTTACCTTGGGGTTGTCTCCAGCAGGGACATCAAATTGACTTTTGGATTGGGTTGCAGCATCAAGTTTAGCATCGTCCATGTGTCCGTCCGTTAAATTGCTACCATCGCCTTTAGTAAATTTACAAACCACTTGTAAATAAGTTTGTGACAAATCAATAAATTCGTCTCCCTGTCCCTGGATATCGAATTCAATGGGAGCCGTATCGGAATTAAGGGTACTGGCAACCGGATAATACTCCATCCATTTCGATTCTTGTAAAGCTATATTCGTGGGAGGAACTTGGAAGAGTTCTAAACTCTCCATCCCACACATGCAAGATTCTCTGTGCATCATTTTTGTTTGAGAAAGGTGTGTGTGACTTTTGAATGACAAAAACCAAACTGCCTGGGGTGAGGGGAGGAACTGTCTTTTTATAGTGTCAGTCGAAGATATCTACGGTTCTTGCTTTTTTACCCTTGCCCACTTTTACTTTTCTTTTTCTTTTATGAGGACCTCCTTTGGCTAAGAGTACTCTGGTTTCTTGTTCTAGAGGAGCTAGGTATTTATGTTCCATAGTTTTTCCCGTTTTCTGTAAACCTTCCAACCCTCGATCAAGAACGGCTTCTTTTAAAGATTTTTTTCCTCCAAGGGCATCTAAACCGGCTCGGGCAGCACTCTGTATGGCTTGTCTGGTTCCTTCTTTGACTAACTCTTGAGCCCCCTTTTTTAACCCTGTTTTTACCCCTTCTTTAACCCCTGATCTAATGAGACCCCTTGTACCTCGTTTCAGTAACTGTGGTAATTGTTTAATTCCTCCTTTCATTCCTCCTTTAATCAGGTCTGTCACCACTCCTCTACCCCTTTGTTTTCTTCTTTTTCCTCTCCTTCCTTTTCCTGTCTGACCTCCCAAGAATTTGTCGACATTGGTGTCAATAAGGTTGGCTACTTTATTTTTGACCAAAGGCAATACCTTTTTTCTTAGTAAATCACCAACGAATGGTGCTCTTATACCTGGGACATTTCTCATTAATTGTCTATCTACTAAAGGAATGGCAAACCTTTTCAGTCTATTTTTCGTTCGTGTTCTCAAACCTTCCATTAAGGGTACTTTATTTTTGAATCTGTCTATAATAGAATTTTTAGTGACTTCATAACCTCCTTTAAGGACATCACCAATGATTCCTCTTCCTGTTTGTTTTTTTCTAACTAGGCCTCCCAGGACTTCTCCGATAACTGGTCCCAAAGCACCTGTGACTAAGGGCCCTCCTATTTTCAAGAGGGCTCCTATAGGTATTCCAAATCCTTTTTGTCTTAATAATCCTCTATGATAATCCCCAAACCCCTTTTGACGTAATAATCCCTGATGATATGCCATGATGACTGAGTAAAAGTTTTAGTGAATTCGGTTTTTATATCTTGTATCAAGGTCTGTTTTTATATCTTCTTCTCCTTCTGGCTCTTATTTTTCCTTTTCCCAGTTGAGAAGCTATGCCACCTAATAGAGCAGGAGCAAGGGTAGCTGCCAGAGGTAAAAGTGGAAAAAATCCCCCTCTCTGTTCTGTTCGTCGTCTTCGTCGTCGTCTTTGAGGGTAAGCCATGTTCAACAATACTGAATAAAATGTTAAGCATCTTACCTATTTATATACTTTTGTGCTTGTTTATTATCTTTTGAAACACTCTATGCAACAGGAGAACAGGAAGAGGACACCCAATAAAACACCACCGAGTATAGTCCAGAGTTCCATGATTAATACACTTTTCTAAAATGAAGTTTTATAACCGTTTTTCCCCTTAAAAAGGGAAACAAGTCACCCAAAGAATTTCTGAGTTGAATCTCAATGGTATCAAAATGCCTTTTACTCAGTTTCAAATATTCGGCTCTCACGGGTTCCCATTTTGCCTGCGTTTGATCCTGACTGCCAGAAGTCACGGGGACGACTCTCAACAATTTCAAAGCATTAGAACCTACCATCTGAGGTTCTATGATGTCACAGTACACATACATCTGTTTCAAATTCTCGAACAAATCAATGTTATTGGGAGCAAGATAATTTACATTGATCCATTTGGTCATGTCTTGGTCAATTTGAAAAGAAGTTTTTGTCCCAAGCGATTGGAGGCCCTTGGTTAAGAGGCATTTATTCATATCCTCCTCCTTTAATAAAAAGAAAGCTTTTTCCCCAAACCCCATTTTTAAGGCTAGGGGTACGGGAAAACGGATACAAAAAGGGTGGCTTTGACGCAATACATTTCCGTTGTATTGATATTCGATTCGATCGAATTTATCATGGTACACTAATTGCATGTTATTTTTCTCGTTGGGGTTTTTACTCAAGACTCCCCAGAGATCATGCATGGTTTTTCGGAGACCCTCGTTGATTTCAGAGATTAGGGCCTTGGGATGAACGTAAGGACCTGGTTGAAACTGTATTCTCCAAATATCCATTTCTAAAGTAGGCGGGACTTCTTTTTTCTCTTCTTTTTGTCTATAATTATAACCAAAGTAAGAATATTTCCAGGACACCAAAGTTTCACAATCAGCAAGAAATGTGCTTTCTAATTTAGTCTTTTGAAAACGATTGGTTTTAAAAAGATTAGGATCTCCTAATTGATCGCTATATTCTTTAGTGATTAAAATGTCGAAATAGGCTTCCTTATCTGAAATGTTTTGAACATCCGTTCCATACATCATTTCAGTAAGAGCCACTTCCCATTCTCCATCGGTTAAGTCAATAGTTTGGGGTAACAAGGTTTTAAACTGGGAGATCATATTATTTGGAAATGTTTTCATCGATCCATCACTGGGTAAGGTCAAGTAAAACCCCTCGCTCTGTGCCATGTTGATTCCAAATGACTCTTATTGAAATAAAAACCAACTTTATATATAAAGTGAACAATTTTTTTTATTGAACAAGACAAAAATACAACATTTTTTTTCTGCAGTTCATCTTAAAAAAAATCCCACAAATGTCAATTGTCTTTGAGGAGGGGCACCGTGTCGCTATTCCCATTTTCATCAAATTCCATGGGTTCCTTGGTTTCTTTATCCATCGTTCTTCTCTTTTCACTAGGTTTTCCATCATCATCATCATCATTATCTTCTGGATAATGAATTTCCGTCTCGAAGGGAGGAAGATTCTCGATTGGAAAGGGACGTCTCATGTAGAGATATTCTATGGGCTCACAACAACAGACGTAATCGTATCCCCTTTTTCTTAATGTTTTCAAATCCGAGAGAGTCTGCTTCAATTTTCTATCCCACTTGGATTCGTACATGGTCCAGAGATCCTCTTCTCTGTGAAACGAAGCTTTGATTTTATACTTGTATTCGTGGTATTTACTCTTTCCAAAGATCAGAAAATGGTCGGGAAGGATCATTCTCTTGTAGAGATAAGCTTCTCTGTCTCCGTCTATTTCTGAATTCTTCTTTAAGAAATCCTTATAACATTCTCTTTTGGAGCTGATCCATTCCCCTTTTAGGGTAGGACTTCCATCCAGTCCATTTTCGTAGTAAGGCGGTAATAAGATTTTCCAGCGATATTCACTTCTTGTCATCTTTGTGAATTTTGATGTCAAAAAACAAAGAACATCTCCTTTTTATGTGTTTTTTTATGGTTTAAAAATAGAGACACGTGAGGGTTTTGGTCGAACAAAAAAAAAAAACCCCAAAATCCGGTTTTTTCCAGTTGATCCAGTTTTATAAGTTTTGAGGTTTGCTTGCCTTCTTTAAGGCGGGAAGAGTGGGACTAGGCATGATGTAACCCACAAGAGAACTGAGAATGACCATCCAATATTCTCTATTGCTATCGTGTACAGCTAACATCACAATAGAAGCAATAATTAATGTAATGCAAACAAATAACTGAGCAAAAAAGACAATTTCTGCTCTAGGAATTCTTTCACCAAACAGTTTCCAGTGTTCTAAGCTGGTAGAATGAGATCCGTTTGGGGAATCCATGAATCAAAACTAGGGGGATAACCTTTCCACCTTACTTTTACTTCCGTTATGACTTTTTTACCTACACGACGCTTTTTATAACCCAAAATCTCTTCCACTTCGTACACATTGTCCTTTTTAATGACTTTTTGTAATTCAGACTCGTAAAAGGTTCCTTCTAATTCTTCTCTATTATAGTCCTCTACCTTATATCTATAAGGTACAGACCCCTTCACTAAACGAGATATGGTAAACAGTTCTCTAGTCCAGTTAGGTAAATACCCTTTTTCAAAAGTACGTTTAGCTTTACTGATTCTCACTAGATCCCCCTTTTTAAACTTTGGACTTTTGAGACTGGTTTTCTTTTTATACAAAGTTTTCCAGACTTCTAAATCATTGGAGGCATTCACTTCAGCCGGAGCTCTCTTGATACTTCGGTGATAACTGTGATTATAGGCATACACTAAGTCGGGTAAAATGTTCACATATCTTCTAGTTTTATGACGAGTGAAATATCTCCACATGCGGGTTTTCAGGGTACGTTGAAATCGTTCGACGATACTGGCTTTGGTTTCTGCATTACGAGTGGTAAAAAAATGAATGGATTTAAAAGCATTAAGAAATTCTTTATTGGTGAATTCTTTTCCTTGATCGGATTGAATACGAAGAGGTTGTCTTCCGTCTTGTTTTATGATCTGTTGTAATCCTCGAACCATTTCTTTTCCCGATTTCTGTATTAAGGGTACTACCCAAGCATATTTAGAAAAAACATCAATGGCACACAATAAAAAAGTATATCCATCATTATCTTTTTTCAAGGGAGACACATCAGCCAAATCTAATTGCCATTGTTCGTCTATACCGGTCACTCTGGTTTGCTCTCTTTTGAATTTCCTTTGAATGGGTTTATGCAGAGTATAAGCTTCTTGTTCCCTTAACCATTTTCTAATTTGAGGAAGAGAAACGGAATGTCCCTTTGCACGTAATTGACGATATAAAGACTGGACCCCTCCATATCCAGTTTTAGGATTGTAATAAATTTCTGCTAAAATCTCTGGTAACACCTTTTTCTTCATCTCTTTAATATAGACCAATCTAGAATAGCGTTTTTAGTCCTTTTGGTTGTCTTTGGAGTTAAAGCAAAAGAAGAACCTTGAGGTGTGCTAAAACTTGAGGCATCCTGAAACCCGGTATCGTCGTAGTTTCCATCATCATCATATTCAGTCAACATCGGTCTAGGAGTACTGATTTTTCCTGGCTTTTCCATAGCTTTTATAATGTTTGGATTCTGTATATAATCTTTAGGTACTTTGGTTTCTTTTAAAGCTTGTGCAAATTCGTTTGTCCCTACAGGAGAAGCAAACCCTTTACGGGATTTAGTTTTCATGGTATTAGTGACTAGATCCACAATATTAGAATCAGGAATCATTTTTCCTCGATAACTAATTTCTCCATCGTCATTCCATTTTAAGACTTGAGATTTCTTAAGATGTTCTAAGAGAAGGCCTGCTTTCTTTTGCATTTTATTACTAACACTTTTAATGACTTGCTCCTCTAATTCTGAAGAACTGGGCTCAGCCTCAGCAGCAGCAGCACCACCAGCACCAGCATCTCCTTCCTCTTGGACGGTAACAGGCTTGGGTAGTATCTTTTCCTTTCCTTCGCTACGAGCTTGACGTAAATAATTACGATAACGATATAATTGATGTCCATAGAGAGCCGCTTTTTCTTCAGGGTTCAAATCTTCCCTGTTTTGAATCTGATCTAACTGCTGGCCTAATCCAATAGTCGCCTGAAAATCGGGAGATTTAGGTAGTTTACCTTTTAATTCCAATAACATCGTTTCGGGAACCAACAACATTTTACGACTCATTTTGGCAAGATTTTATTCAAAAGTAAAGAAAGAAGAGATCCTCCTTTTTGTTTCAATAATAAAGCTCTTCTTTTTTTATGACTCTGAGGTTGAACTAACTTTCTCAAGATGTGTTTCTTAGGAGCCAGTTGTCTCTTCTGAGAGGGAGATAGAGATATGTTTCCTTTTAATAGGTTGTATACAATTTCGCAAATCTTATGAATGCAGTCATTACTACAATGTTTTAACACTTGATTTTTTAAGACAGGGGTACTTTCAGGAGAGAGTAATAGGTTCAACACGGGCATGTGAGGTCTCAATCTACATTCACAAGAATTGTTCTTTTTTTTCTCCTTTTTCACCCCTTTCTTTTCTTTCTTTTCTGTCGCCTCTTTTCTCTTCTTTATATCAGAAGCCATCATTAAAAACTGATAAAAAATTCATCTATGGTTGTCTTTTATAGGATGACCAAAGACACTCATTTATTCTGGACCCATGGTTCAGCTACTGGGTGATATCTTTGTCTATGTTTTTCGTATTCCCTTTTAAGTCTAAAAGCCATGTGACAGTCGGGACAATAATAATTTAGTTTAGGTTTCTTGATACCTAAAGTAAAGTTAGACATGTCTGGTACAGGAACTATTTTCCTTTTCGATTGACTTTCAATCCAAGCGGGGTTATGAGCGGTAGCCAAGTGACGATCGTAATTTTCCTTCAGTCTGAATCCGACTCCATCGTGGGGACAGAAATATTTCAAGGCCGGTGACTCATTTGGAGACTTTTTCGAGAGTGTAGGGGTAGATGGTGCTTTAATAGGGGACTGATCAATAGTAATGACATCATCAAACAAAGAGGGAGCTTGAGTTGCTTTAATAGGGGTAGAAGTCATTACATTATCTGAGGTTCTGGCCGCTCCTATAGGACCTTGCATGGCCCTATCCATTTTCTGGATAGCCCTAGCATTGATAATGGGAAAAGTTGGGGTATCATCCTCAGCATAGGGAAGAGTGGCTTCTAAATCACCTTGATTTTTCTGATTTTGATCTTGACGATACAAGTCTACTTGGTCCTGAACCCAATCAGGCAAGTCTTTCCTAAGGGGAGGAGTCTTCAAAAAATCTTTTTTGCTTAATTTCTTTTTGATGGCTTTCTTCGATTTGCTCTTTCCAGGCTGAGCCATTTTTTCTTTTTTCAAATTCCATTTCAATAAATTACGAATGATGACCCCTCCTAAAAACCCAGCTCCTCCTCGTTTCAATACGGCTTTCAATCTGTTATCTTCGTTGACTTTTTTGTCAGCAATCACTTTCAAATCATCCCGGTGTTTTTCAATAAACCGTTGAGTCTGTTTGTCGACAGGAATAGTTCCTTTCAGTAAATTCTTAGCTCCTATCAGAAACCATTTCATTAAGGTTTTACGGCTTAATTCGATGATTTCCTGCCTTTTCTGTGGATCTTTTTCTCCATATAAAAGTTTCAAAAGTCTCAACACTTTGTTTTGTCGTGCCATGACGAACTCAATCCAAATGAAGGTAACTCCTCGTGTGTTCAATATTTATATTCTCGAGGCATATAGACACTTAGGGTATCGAACATTTGACTTCTTAATCTCAATTCATCTGGAGTTTGTGGACTGAGATCTACAAGCAAATAACCGTGAGGAATACTAGTAGACTCTTGATAAGCAGACATTAAATGAGGCATATCTAATTGTCGACTCAACACCGTCACTTGAGATTTATCTCGAGGATTTTTAAACAGTACTAAATAATGAGCATTGAGACTAATAGTACGATGTTGAATTGCTCGATCAAATACATTTTGAGTAATGTAAATCACACTGGTATTCCTATGATGAGCTTTGCGAGTAAACCAATCGACGATAGACTCGATGGCTTTGCCTCCCATCATATCGTCAAAAATTAACAAGTGACGAATACTGAAATCAGCCACTAATTTCTCGTCGTCTTCTGGAATATTGCGTATAAACTTGACTTGATCTTGTAAAGATTCGTAAGCGGGTTGCCATTCTCGGTAACACCATATGATTTTTTCGGGGGGAGGGGAAATCCAATGTCTATTTTCTACTAACTTTTTAACAAAATGTGTTTTTCCCGATTTTGAAGGACCCGCCACCACCATGGTAAATTCACGTTTCAATTTAAAAGGGTCTAGTGTATCGTAAGAATACATCTTCACTTATGAAATAAAAAACCTTCACCTTTTCTATTTAAGTGTGTGCATGTAAGTGACCACTGGTGTTTTTCTTTTTGTACACATTTTTTCTATTTGCTCGTAATAGAGACATCTTTTCTAAAGATGTGGGGGTGGCCCTGAAAAGGGCCGGTTTTTTTGTGTTTTTCTTCTTTTGTAGTTTTTTTCTTCTTTTTCTGTATTTTGGTTTCTGGGAAAATAAATGAATAAAAAAACAAACACCTCACTGCTCTCCAAATGAGCGACAAAGAGGGCAGGGGTTCAGATTCCTGCAAATGCCTGGAATGCATTTGCAGCAAACACGCTGCTGCCCACAGTCCCTGCACTTGATCTAAAAATATAAAGAAAACAATTTCATAATTATTTTTTAAAAAGTATTTTATAATTACAAAGCATTTTATAATCAAATTATAAAAAAACATTTCATTTTTTATTTACCTGCATATGCCCGTTCTCCCTATAGCATATAACACATTCTTCTCTCTTTTCGTCTTTTTCGATTACTTTTACACCCCAGCTGGGGACAATAGAAAAATGCCTCGTAGGGTCCTCAGGTCTTCTAGTATGCAGATACAAGGGAGGGGTGGCAGCTCTCAAAATCGTCCTCAGCTGTGTGGACGCATCTCGCGTGGCAACAGGCCTCCGAATAAATCCGGATGGTAGCTGGGGTCTAGGTCTGTTGGGAGCTGGATACACCAGCCTATGGGGGACGGGCTGCACCGGGGATCCTGGTGGAGAGGGGGCAGGACTGTAGCCCGGACTGATCGGGCTGTACCCCCCCGGACTGCCTGGTGGAGAGGGATCCGGACTTTCGGGTGAGTCCGGAATCACTATAGGCTCCCTGGAAACCTAAAATAAATAAAAATGTTAAATACTAAACAGCCACTTACATTATTAAAATGTTACAAAAAGTACAGTATTAAAATTACTTACAGTGAGGGCTGGCCCCGGTGGTCGAATGGGCGGCACTCTCCTCGGAGGCGAGGGGGGCAGCTCCGGTGCTGGGTGCCTGGGGGGGAGGGAAAATCTTATCCCCGGTCCTCTTCTCCGGTAGGGCATAGCCCTTCTGGCAACATTCCTCATTTGTCGGAATAAGGAAACCGGTCCCCTGGGTACTGGAGCAGCTGGAGGAGGCGGTGGCGGCGGAGGTGACGGTGTTAAGGGCCCAGGAAGCACTGGAGCGGCTGGAGGAGGCGGTGGCGGCAGAGGTGACGGTGTTAAGGGCATAGGCAGCACTGGAGCGGCTGGAGGAGGCGGTGGCTGCTGAGGTGATGAGGCGACAGATGACTCTCTTCTTCTCCTCTCTAGCATCTGTAGAATAGTTTCCAAATCAGGAACAGGTCCGGGAGGGGGCGGCGGCGGAGGCAACGAGGGACCATGGGTCGTCTGGCTTACAAAACCCCTAGTCCTGGAATCCACAGGATTGGTACTGGACTCCAAACAAGCAATTGGAACGCTAGACTGTAAATCATACTGTGTTCCATTCCATCTGTACGTTTCTATTGTCACAACTCTTCTCACTAACGAAAGGTCAGTGTTAAACTGCGGCACGGAGTAGATATTAATTGCGTCGATTTAGAAAAATCAAGCAGACGAATGAGAGCTGGGCGGAAGTGCGCTGCTATTAAGCACTAGATATGACGTCATTTTCATTTATGACGTCAGAATCTTGTACTTGAATCCGTGCCAAGTCTTAAGCAAGGCTCTACTAGCCAGGCTACCATGACAACCGGGTTTAAAGCAATGCAAACTCCCTATAGAGTCTTATAGAGTGCAAACCATTTATTTTAAATGGTAGAAATAAAAAAAACTATGACATAAAATGTCAAAATTTTATTATTTTTCAGCAAACAAATTAAACATTGGAATAAACATTTATTCGCTATTTTAAATGGTAGAAATTTTAAAAAAATACATGAAATAAAATTATTTTTATTATTTTCAAACAAATCATACATTGGAACAATTGTCTTTTTTAAACACAAATTAATTATTTAACAAATGTCTTTTTAACATAGGCTCTAAAACAATTGCAGTCTGTTGAATTCTTCTTTGAAAACGAAATCGGTCATTTGCCAAAGTCATCCATTCACTTGTCCTATCTTCGTATGGTATTTCCAACACTTGAATGTCCATATTAAACTTTACACTCCGTTTTCTTCGTCTATGGCTTGAGTTTTCAATTTCAGGTATAGAAATTCCAAAGTCACCATCTTCATATTGTCTATTTGTGAAATCACTCGACGACAAGCTCTCCCCTGATGGGTGAACATGCATCTCAGATACCCGAAGTTCTGATAATCCTTGTAGGAGACGCCTGTTAATTTCTCGAGTAATTGAATCTTGGCCCCCTCGCAAATCCAATAAATTGTGGCTAGTCTTCCGGGGAAAGGATTTTCTACTGCTAATATCAACAGTATGTGGGCAAGAAAATTCAAACTGGTGATGTTCCGAGCCAAAGCTAACACCCTCAATATTTTTTTCTGTTTTTCCTCGTTCATATCTGCATTCCATTTTGTTACTAATTGATAACCCTCAAAGGTAAGACTCAATATTTCGCTCATCGTCAATTTTTTTTCCTTGATAGAATTATAAAAAATATTAAAAAAGCAGTTCATTATATACCCATATTTTGCGCCCCATCAATACCTTCTGGGGCACGTGAGAAACTAGAAAAAACCGGTTTTCAACAGAAACCAAGGTCAAACTTGCGCGTGACATTGTTTTTTTCCCCTCGCGTGAAAATTAAACTGGAAAAAACCAGCTAAAAGGGGGGATTTCTGCACCTGGAAATCACCGCCCGAGGTCTATAAAACAGGGCCCCCCTAGGACTTGTGCACATTGCAAATCATGACGTCTAAAAACTTCCTCGATAGCCAAGATCCTATGTCTAGTGGAATGGGCTATTACGACCCATCACTAGTGACAGAGACCCAGGACCCAGTCAACTTAGAGATGGCTGCTTACAATTCAGTGATCAGTAAGGAAGACTTTGGGATCATTACCACGACCCAAGAAGGAATTCTCAACAGTCTCCATCTGATGAGTGACGAAATAGGAAAACATACTAGCTTGATCTTAAACAAACTGGACGAAATGAACAAAACTACGCAGCCAAAAACTACACAGGGGAAAAAAACCGGCTCATGCTACACCTGTGGAGAACCAGGTCACTATTCGCCGGATTGCCCTATAAAGGAAAACAACCGGGGCTCGACTTCCCAGCAGAGTACTAACTACAGTAGACCTTCAAACAACAATTGTTTCATCTGCAAAAAGGAAGGCCACTGGATGAAAGATTGCCCAGAAAATCTCAAAAACAAATACTGGGCAGACCAAGAACACGAGGCTCAGGACTGCCCAGAAAAAGAAAATCACCCTCCCACCAACAAAGGGAAAGGAGTCAAAGACAAGAAAAAAGCAAAAACCCAGAAATCCAATGAAGATTGGGACGAGGAAATGAAAACTCTATGATAATCCCCAAACCCCTTTTGACGTAATAATCCCTGATGATATGCCATGATGACTGAGTAAAAGTTTTAGTGAATTCGGTTTTTATATCTTGTATCAAGGTCTGTTTTTATATCTTCTTCTCCTTCTGGCTCTTATTTTTCCTTTTCCCAGTTGAGAAGCTATGCCACCTAATAGAGCAGGAGCAAGGGTAGCTGCCAGAGGTAAAAGTGGAAAAAATCCCCCTCTCTGTTCTGTTCGTCGTCTTCGTCGTCGTCTTTGAGGGTAAGCCATGTTCAACAATACTGAATAAAATGTTAAGCATCTTACCTATTTATATACTTTTGTGCTTGTTTATTATCTTTTGAAACACTCTATGCAACAGGAGAACAGGAAGAGGACACCCAATAAAACACCACCGAGTATAGTCCAGAGTTCCATGATTAATACACTTTTCTAAAATGAAGTTTTATAACCGTTTTTCCCCTTAAAAAGGGAAACAAGTCACCCAAAGAATTTCTGAGTTGAATCTCAATGGTATCAAAATGCCTTTTACTCAGTTTCAAATATTCGGCTCTCACGGGTTCCCATTTTGCCTGCGTTTGATCCTGACTGCCAGAAGTCACGGGGACGACTCTCAACAATTTCAAAGCATTAGAACCTACCATCTGAGGTTCTATGATGTCACAGTACACATACATCTGTTTCAAATTCTCGAACAAATCAATGTTATTGGGAGCAAGATAATTTACATTGATCCATTTGGTCATGTCTTGGTCAATTTGAAAAGAAGTTTTTGTCCCAAGCGATTGGAGGCCCTTGGTTAAGAGGCATTTATTCATATCCTCCTCCTTTAATAAAAAGAAAGCTTTTTCCCCAAACCCCATTTTTAAGGCTAGGGGTACGGGAAAACGGATACAAAAAGGGTGGCTTTGACGCAATACATTTCCGTTGTATTGATATTCGATTCGATCGAATTTATCATGGTACACTAATTGCATGTTATTTTTCTCGTTGGGGTTTTTACTCAAGACTCCCCAGAGATCATGCATGGTTTTTCGGAGACCCTCGTTGATTTCAGAGATTAGGGCCTTGGGATGAACGTAAGGACCTGGTTGAAACTGTATTCTCCAAATATCCATTTCTAAAGTAGGCGGGACTTCTTTTTTCTCTTCTTTTTGTCTATAATTATAACCAAAGTAAGAATATTTCCAGGACACCAAAGTTTCACAATCAGCAAGAAATGTGCTTTCTAATTTAGTCTTTTGAAAACGATTGGTTTTAAAAAGATTAGGATCTCCTAATTGATCGCTATATTCTTTAGTGATTAAAATGTCGAAATAGGCTTCCTTATCTGAAATGTTTTGAACATCCGTTCCATACATCATTTCAGTAAGAGCCACTTCCCATTCTCCATCGGTTAAGTCAATAGTTTGGGGTAACAAGGTTTTAAACTGGGAGATCATATTATTTGGAAATGTTTTCATCGATCCATCACTGGGTAAGGTCAAGTAAAACCCCTCGCTCTGTGCCATGTTGATTCCAAATGACTCTTATTGAAATAAAAACCAACTTTATATATAAAGTGAACAATTTTTTTTATTGAACAAGACAAAAATACAACATTTTTTTTCTGCAGTTCATCTTAAAAAAAATCCCACAAATGTCAATTGTCTTTGAGGAGGGGCACCGTGTCGCTATTCCCATTTTCATCAAATTCCATGGGTTCCTTGGTTTCTTTATCCATCGTTCTTCTCTTTTCACTAGGTTTTCCATCATCATCATCATCATTATCTTCTGGATAATGAATTTCCGTCTCGAAGGGAGGAAGATTCTCGATTGGAAAGGGACGTCTCATGTAGAGATATTCTATGGGCTCACAACAACAGACGTAATCGTATCCCCTTTTTCTTAATGTTTTCAAATCCGAGAGAGTCTGCTTCAATTTTCTATCCCACTTGGATTCGTACATGGTCCAGAGATCCTCTTCTCTGTGAAACGAAGCTTTGATTTTATACTTGTATTCGTGGTATTTACTCTTTCCAAAGATCAGAAAATGGTCGGGAAGGATCATTCTCTTGTAGAGATAAGCTTCTCTGTCTCCGTCTATTTCTGAATTCTTCTTTAAGAAATCCTTATAACATTCTCTTTTGGAGCTGATCCATTCCCCTTTTAGGGTAGGACTTCCATCCAGTCCATTTTCGTAGTAAGGCGGTAATAAGATTTTCCAGCGATATTCACTTCTTGTCATCTTTGTGAATTTTGATGTCAAAAAACAAAGAACATCTCCTTTTTATGTGTTTTTTTATGGTTTAAAAATAGAGACACGTGAGGGTTTTGGTCGAACAAAAAAAAAAAACCCCAAAATCCGGTTTTTTCCAGTTGATCCAGTTTTATAAGTTTTGAGGTTTGCTTGCCTTCTTTAAGGCGGGAAGAGTGGGACTAGGCATGATGTAACCCACAAGAGAACTGAGAATGACCATCCAATATTCTCTATTGCTATCGTGTACAGCTAACATCACAATAGAAGCAATAATTAATGTAATGCAAACAAATAACTGAGCAAAAAAGACAATTTCTGCTCTAGGAATTCTTTCACCAAACAGTTTCCAGTGTTCTAAGCTGGTAGAATGAGATCCGTTTGGGGAATCCATGAATCAAAACTAGGGGGATAACCTTTCCACCTTACTTTTACTTCCGTTATGACTTTTTTACCTACACGACGCTTTTTATAACCCAAAATCTCTTCCACTTCGTACACATTGTCCTTTTTAATGACTTTTTGTAATTCAGACTCGTAAAAGGTTCCTTCTAATTCTTCTCTATTATAGTCCTCTACCTTATATCTATAAGGTACAGACCCCTTCACTAAACGAGATATGGTAAACAGTTCTCTAGTCCAGTTAGGTAAATACCCTTTTTCAAAAGTACGTTTAGCTTTACTGATTCTCACTAGATCCCCCTTTTTAAACTTTGGACTTTTGAGACTGGTTTTCTTTTTATACAAAGTTTTCCAGACTTCTAAATCATTGGAGGCATTCACTTCAGCCGGAGCTCTCTTGATACTTCGGTGATAACTGTGATTATAGGCATACACTAAGTCGGGTAAAATGTTCACATATCTTCTAGTTTTATGACGAGTGAAATATCTCCACATGCGGGTTTTCAGGGTACGTTGAAATCGTTCGACGATACTGGCTTTGGTTTCTGCATTACGAGTGGTAAAAAAATGAATGGATTTAAAAGCATTAAGAAATTCTTTATTGGTGAATTCTTTTCCTTGATCGGATTGAATACGAAGAGGTTGTCTTCCGTCTTGTTTTATGATCTGTTGTAATCCTCGAACCATTTCTTTTCCCGATTTCTGTATTAAGGGTACTACCCAAGCATATTTAGAAAAAACATCAATGGCACACAATAAAAAAGTATATCCATCATTATCTTTTTTCAAGGGAGACACATCAGCCAAATCTAATTGCCATTGTTCGTCTATACCGGTCACTCTGGTTTGCTCTCTTTTGAATTTCCTTTGAATGGGTTTATGCAGAGTATAAGCTTCTTGTTCCCTTAACCATTTTCTAATTTGAGGAAGAGAAACGGAATGTCCCTTTGCACGTAATTGACGATATAAAGACTGGACCCCTCCATATCCAGTTTTAGGATTGTAATAAATTTCTGCTAAAATCTCTGGTAACACCTTTTTCTTCATCTCTTTAATATAGACCAATCTAGAATAGCGTTTTTAGTCCTTTTGGTTGTCTTTGGAGTTAAAGCAAAAGAAGAACCTTGAGGTGTGCTAAAACTTGAGGCATCCTGAAACCCGGTATCGTCGTAGTTTCCATCATCATCATATTCAGTCAACATCGGTCTAGGAGTACTGATTTTTCCTGGCTTTTCCATAGCTTTTATAATGTTTGGATTCTGTATATAATCTTTAGGTACTTTGGTTTCTTTTAAAGCTTGTGCAAATTCGTTTGTCCCTACAGGAGAAGCAAACCCTTTACGGGATTTAGTTTTCATGGTATTAGTGACTAGATCCACAATATTAGAATCAGGAATCATTTTTCCTCGATAACTAATTTCTCCATCGTCATTCCATTTTAAGACTTGAGATTTCTTAAGATGTTCTAAGAGAAGGCCTGCTTTCTTTTGCATTTTATTACTAACACTTTTAATGACTTGCTCCTCTAATTCTGAAGAACTGGGCTCAGCCTCAGCAGCAGCAGCACCACCAGCACCAGCATCTCCTTCCTCTTGGACGGTAACAGGCTTGGGTAGTATCTTTTCCTTTCCTTCGCTACGAGCTTGACGTAAATAATTACGATAACGATATAATTGATGTCCATAGAGAGCCGCTTTTTCTTCAGGGTTCAAATCTTCCCTGTTTTGAATCTGATCTAACTGCTGGCCTAATCCAATAGTCGCCTGAAAATCGGGAGATTTAGGTAGTTTACCTTTTAATTCCAATAACATCGTTTCGGGAACCAACAACATTTTACGACTCATTTTGGCAAGATTTTATTCAAAAGTAAAGAAAGAAGAGATCCTCCTTTTTGTTTCAATAATAAAGCTCTTCTTTTTTTATGACTCTGAGGTTGAACTAACTTTCTCAAGATGTGTTTCTTAGGAGCCAGTTGTCTCTTCTGAGAGGGAGATAGAGATATGTTTCCTTTTAATAGGTTGTATACAATTTCGCAAATCTTATGAATGCAGTCATTACTACAATGTTTTAACACTTGATTTTTTAAGACAGGGGTACTTTCAGGAGAGAGTAATAGGTTCAACACGGGCATGTGAGGTCTCAATCTACATTCACAAGAATTGTTCTTTTTTTTCTCCTTTTTCACCCCTTTCTTTTCTTTCTTTTCTGTCGCCTCTTTTCTCTTCTTTATATCAGAAGCCATCATTAAAAACTGATAAAAAATTCATCTATGGTTGTCTTTTATAGGATGACCAAAGACACTCATTTATTCTGGACCCATGGTTCAGCTACTGGGTGATATCTTTGTCTATGTTTTTCGTATTCCCTTTTAAGTCTAAAAGCCATGTGACAGTCGGGACAATAATAATTTAGTTTAGGTTTCTTGATACCTAAAGTAAAGTTAGACATGTCTGGTACAGGAACTATTTTCCTTTTCGATTGACTTTCAATCCAAGCGGGGTTATGAGCGGTAGCCAAGTGACGATCGTAATTTTCCTTCAGTCTGAATCCGACTCCATCGTGGGGACAGAAATATTTCAAGGCCGGTGACTCATTTGGAGACTTTTTCGAGAGTGTAGGGGTAGATGGTGCTTTAATAGGGGACTGATCAATAGTAATGACATCATCAAACAAAGAGGGAGCTTGAGTTGCTTTAATAGGGGTAGAAGTCATTACATTATCTGAGGTTCTGGCCGCTCCTATAGGACCTTGCATGGCCCTATCCATTTTCTGGATAGCCCTAGCATTGATAATGGGAAAAGTTGGGGTATCATCCTCAGCATAGGGAAGAGTGGCTTCTAAATCACCTTGATTTTTCTGATTTTGATCTTGACGATACAAGTCTACTTGGTCCTGAACCCAATCAGGCAAGTCTTTCCTAAGGGGAGGAGTCTTCAAAAAATCTTTTTTGCTTAATTTCTTTTTGATGGCTTTCTTCGATTTGCTCTTTCCAGGCTGAGCCATTTTTTCTTTTTTCAAATTCCATTTCAATAAATTACGAATGATGACCCCTCCTAAAAACCCAGCTCCTCCTCGTTTCAATACGGCTTTCAATCTGTTATCTTCGTTGACTTTTTTGTCAGCAATCACTTTCAAATCATCCCGGTGTTTTTCAATAAACCGTTGAGTCTGTTTGTCGACAGGAATAGTTCCTTTCAGTAAATTCTTAGCTCCTATCAGAAACCATTTCATTAAGGTTTTACGGCTTAATTCGATGATTTCCTGCCTTTTCTGTGGATCTTTTTCTCCATATAAAAGTTTCAAAAGTCTCAACACTTTGTTTTGTCGTGCCATGACGAACTCAATCCAAATGAAGGTAACTCCTCGTGTGTTCAATATTTATATTCTCGAGGCATATAGACACTTAGGGTATCGAACATTTGACTTCTTAATCTCAATTCATCTGGAGTTTGTGGACTGAGATCTACAAGCAAATAACCGTGAGGAATACTAGTAGACTCTTGATAAGCAGACATTAAATGAGGCATATCTAATTGTCGACTCAACACCGTCACTTGAGATTTATCTCGAGGATTTTTAAACAGTACTAAATAATGAGCATTGAGACTAATAGTACGATGTTGAATTGCTCGATCAAATACATTTTGAGTAATGTAAATCACACTGGTATTCCTATGATGAGCTTTGCGAGTAAACCAATCGACGATAGACTCGATGGCTTTGCCTCCCATCATATCGTCAAAAATTAACAAGTGACGAATACTGAAATCAGCCACTAATTTCTCGTCGTCTTCTGGAATATTGCGTATAAACTTGACTTGATCTTGTAAAGATTCGTAAGCGGGTTGCCATTCTCGGTAACACCATATGATTTTTTCGGGGGGAGGGGAAATCCAATGTCTATTTTCTACTAACTTTTTAACAAAATGTGTTTTTCCCGATTTTGAAGGACCCGCCACCACCATGGTAAATTCACGTTTCAATTTAAAAGGGTCTAGTGTATCGTAAGAATACATCTTCACTTATGAAATAAAAAACCTTCACCTTTTCTATTTAAGTGTGTGCATGTAAGTGACCACTGGTGTTTTTCTTTTTGTACACATTTTTTCTATTTGCTCGTAATAGAGACATCTTTTCTAAAGATGTGGGGGTGGCCCTGAAAAGGGCCGGTTTTTTTGTGTTTTTCTTCTTTTGTAGTTTTTTTCTTCTTTTTCTGTATTTTGGTTTCTGGGAAAATAAATGAATAAAAAAACAAACACCTCACTGCTCTCCAAATGAGCGACAAAGAGGGCAGGGGTTCAGATTCCTGCAAATGCCTGGAATGCATTTGCAGCAAACACGCTGCTGCCCACAGTCCCTGCACTTGATCTAAAAATATAAAGAAAACAATTTCATAATTATTTTTTAAAAAGTATTTTATAATTACAAAGCATTTTATAATCAAATTATAAAAAAACATTTCATTTTTTATTTACCTGCATATGCCCGTTCTCCCTATAGCATATAACACATTCTTCTCTCTTTTCGTCTTTTTCGATTACTTTTACACCCCAGCTGGGGACAATAGAAAAATGCCTCGTAGGGTCCTCAGGTCTTCTAGTATGCAGATACAAGGGAGGGGTGGCAGCTCTCAAAATCGTCCTCAGCTGTGTGGACGCATCTCGCGTGGCAACAGGCCTCCGAATAAATCCGGATGGTAGCTGGGGTCTAGGTCTGTTGGGAGCTGGATACACCAGCCTATGGGGGACGGGCTGCACCGGGGATCCTGGTGGAGAGGGGGCAGGACTGTAGCCCGGACTGATCGGGCTGTACCCCCCCGGACTGCCTGGTGGAGAGGGATCCGGACTTTCGGGTGAGTCCGGAATCACTATAGGCTCCCTGGAAACCTAAAATAAATAAAAATGTTAAATACTAAACAGCCACTTACATTATTAAAATGTTACAAAAAGTACAGTATTAAAATTACTTACAGTGAGGGCTGGCCCCGGTGGTCGAATGGGCGGCACTCTCCTCGGAGGCGAGGGGGGCAGCTCCGGTGCTGGGTGCCTGGGGGGGAGGGAAAATCTTATCCCCGGTCCTCTTCTCCGGTAGGGCATAGCCCTTCTGGCAACATTCCTCATTTGTCGGAATAAGGAAACCGGTCCCCTGGGTACTGGAGCAGCTGGAGGAGGCGGTGGCGGCGGAGGTGACGGTGTTAAGGGCCCAGGAAGCACTGGAGCGGCTGGAGGAGGCGGTGGCGGCAGAGGTGACGGTGTTAAGGGCATAGGCAGCACTGGAGCGGCTGGAGGAGGCGGTGGCTGCTGAGGTGATGAGGCGACAGATGACTCTCTTCTTCTCCTCTCTAGCATCTGTAGAATAGTTTCCAAATCAGGAACAGGTCCGGGAGGGGGCGGCGGCGGAGGCAACGAGGGACCATGGGTCGTCTGGCTTACAAAACCCCTAGTCCTGGAATCCACAGGATTGGTACTGGACTCCAAACAAGCAATTGGAACGCTAGACTGTAAATCATACTGTGTTCCATTCCATCTGTACGTTTCTATTGTCACAACTCTTCTCACTAACGAAAGGTCAGTGTTAAACTGCGGCACGGAGTAGATATTAATTGCGTCGATTTAGAAAAATCAAGCAGACGAATGAGAGCTGGGCGGAAGTGCGCTGCTATTAAGCACTAGATATGACGTCATTTTCATTTATGACGTCAGAATCTTGTACTTGAATCCGTGCCAAGTCTTAAGCAAGGCTCTACTAGCCAGGCTACCATGACAACCGGGTTTAAAGCAATGCAAACTCCCTATAGAGTCTTATAGAGTGCAAACCATTTATTTTAAATGGTAGAAATAAAAAAAACTATGACATAAAATGTCAAAATTTTATTATTTTTCAGCAAACAAATTAAACATTGGAATAAACATTTATTCGCTATTTTAAATGGTAGAAATTTTAAAAAAATACATGAAATAAAATTATTTTTATTATTTTCAAACAAATCATACATTGGAACAATTGTCTTTTTTAAACACAAATTAATTATTTAACAAATGTCTTTTTAACATAGGCTCTAAAACAATTGCAGTCTGTTGAATTCTTCTTTGAAAACGAAATCGGTCATTTGCCAAAGTCATCCATTCACTTGTCCTATCTTCGTATGGTATTTCCAACACTTGAATGTCCATATTAAACTTTACACTCCGTTTTCTTCGTCTATGGCTTGAGTTTTCAATTTCAGGTATAGAAATTCCAAAGTCACCATCTTCATATTGTCTATTTGTGAAATCACTCGACGACAAGCTCTCCCCTGATGGGTGAACATGCATCTCAGATACCCGAAGTTCTGATAATCCTTGTAGGAGACGCCTGTTAATTTCTCGAGTAATTGAATCTTGGCCCCCTCGCAAATCCAATAAATTGTGGCTAGTCTTCCGGGGAAAGGATTTTCTACTGCTAATATCAACAGTATGTGGGCAAGAAAATTCAAACTGGTGATGTTCCGAGCCAAAGCTAACACCCTCAATATTTTTTTCTGTTTTTCCTCGTTCATATCTGCATTCCATTTTGTTACTAATTGATAACCCTCAAAGGTAAGACTCAATATTTCGCTCATCGTCAATTTTTTTTCCTTGATAGAATTATAAAAAATATTAAAAAAGCAGTTCATTATATACCCATATTTTGCGCCCCATCAATACCTTCTGGGGCACGTGAGAAACTAGAAAAAACCGGTTTTCAACAGAAACCAAGGTCAAACTTGCGCGTGACATTGTTTTTTTCCCCTCGCGTGAAAATTAAACTGGAAAAAACCAGCTAAAAGGGGGGATTTCTGCACCTGGAAATCACCGCCCGAGGTCTATAAAACAGGGCCCCCCTAGGACTTGTGCACATTGCAAATCATGACGTCTAAAAACTTCCTCGATAGCCAAGATCCTATGTCTAGTGGAATGGGCTATTACGACCCATCACTAGTGACAGAGACCCAGGACCCAGTCAACTTAGAGATGGCTGCTTACAATTCAGTGATCAGTAAGGAAGACTTTGGGATCATTACCACGACCCAAGAAGGAATTCTCAACAGTCTCCATCTGATGAGTGACGAAATAGGAAAACATACTAGCTTGATCTTAAACAAACTGGACGAAATGAACAAAACTACGCAGCCAAAAACTACACAGGGGAAAAAAACCGGCTCATGCTACACCTGTGGAGAACCAGGTCACTATTCGCCGGATTGCCCTATAAAGGAAAACAACCGGGGCTCGACTTCCCAGCAGAGTACTAACTACAGTAGACCTTCAAACAACAATTGTTTCATCTGCAAAAAGGAAGGCCACTGGATGAAAGATTGCCCAGAAAATCTCAAAAACAAATACTGGGCAGACCAAGAACACGAGGCTCAGGACTGCCCAGAAAAAGAAAATCACCCTCCCACCAACAAAGGGAAAGGAGTCAAAGACAAGAAAAAAGCAAAAACCCAGAAATCCAATGAAGATTGGGACGAGGAAATGAAAACGGAGCAGAAAAAACCAGGCCGTATGATGAAAGTCAACAAAAAAAATGTGTTCGTGGATTCTCCCACTCGTATGAACTTTATCTGACAAAATTGCACGAGAATTTCTGAACAATGTAATTTCCAGAAAGTCATTCTATGTTTTCTATTTTTTTGCGCTTATTTCTTCACTTGTTTCATGATTTTTGATGTTCTTGTTCAATAAAACTCATTTCAACCTTAAACCCGGTTTTTTTTTACCTCATTTGCATAAAAAGTGCACTCAGTTGAACCGCCCAGCTAGGCGCCTTATACTACTGATCTCGAACACGGTCGAAGAAGCATCACCATTATCTCCAAATAAGTTATTACGTGCATTTCTTGTTTTTCTGTCCAAATATTCAGTTTTGTTCTTTCACATGCATGAAAACTACAGTAGAATGTCACCAGATGGAATTTTTTTTATGTTGATCATCTGGCTAAAATTTTGTTCTAGGATCATATCAAAGTAATTTTTCAGTGCCCCATTCCTCCTTATTTGGCATATCGCAGTTTATATTGCCGTTCATTAATTAACTCTGAATGAAAAAAATAATATATAAAGTACATGCTTCCTTTGGTGCTCTGTCAATATTTCAATTCTAAGTAAAAAAAGACACATGGTCTCCTTCATGCGATTCATGTTCTCTCGATTTCTTGCATATTATACAATACCAGAGATCGATGCTGTATGTAGTAGCTTTTTATGTAAGATTTATGTTTTAAATATAAAAAAACCGCATGGTTATTACCGATGTGTTTTATTTGATTTAATTAATCAGCACTAACGGCAGCATGAAAATAAAAAAGTCGCGCACACTCGAATTATACTTGTCCTTCGGTGGTGGACTAAAGTATTAGCCATGTTAAAGTTGGACTTAAAACCTGTATTTTAACAGTTTTTCAGATTATCCTAAGATATGACAATTTTATGAGCTATGATGAGATCTTACAAAAAATTTTGTTCTTACGATATATTTTGGTCAAATGTCAGTTATGTTAAACGAGCCCCAGGTTTATATGGCAGAGTAGGAAAAAAGTAAGATTGGTCTTGCTCTTTTGGGGGAGGGGGCATTTCCCTTGGTCAAGGTTGTGCATAAGGACAGATATTATCTTCCGGTTCTGACGGAAAAGTCCATGGGATCTATTAACAAAAACCATACGCCAGCCATGGTAAAACGCAGACAACGTGTTGGCGCTGTTTGACGTAGTGACGTTATTATTATGACGTCATTTTTTACGTTGTGACGTTATCAGCAGTATTTCACTAAACACATAGATCACACGATGAATATTGATACAAATTTAAAAAATCAATAATGAAAAAACAGAACCTGAATATATTTAATTTTTTTTAGTTTAATGTATATTTTTTCAAATTGTCATAGGCCCAAATAGGCCCTGTGGCACTTAACGTAGATATTCAAATAGGCCCAAATAGGCCCTGTGGCACAGAAATGGTTAAAGATTTTTGACATGTAAAAAAATGACGTCATAATCGTACTTGATTTCAAACGGCGAGGAGTTTCCCGAAAGTGACGGAGTTAGGGTAGTGACGGAGTTAGGGGGCTATGCAAGATAAATATATATTCCTATACCTTTATATAGAATAAGCGATAGCATGTATAAGTAGCTAGTTCTGGGGTTTTTGTCAAACGGTGAAATGCATTAAACGAAAGGAAAGATGCAAGCGATATTTTTTTACCACAAGTACGTGTTCCTGAATACTGCAGGAGAAAGACAGTCGACATCACGTGTAAGCATGTACATTAAATTATGATAAACTTAACTTATTCCGTCAAAAAACTTGATTATTTAATTCCTAAGTACAGCTGTAATTGAATATTAAGCCATCGTCCCTTGCATAAAAGATTTTGCCAATGCATTCGTCCTTTCTTTATCAGCCACCTGTTGATCAGTGTTGATTCGTCGCGTGGTCAATGTATTTCCAGTGAACCGTTAGATGCAGTTACACTCCTTTCTTAAAAGATCGATTGTATCCGTTTCGATGAAGACGGCTTTTGGTAAACACAGCTTAGAATACATTATCAGCATGTGCACTATATAGAAGTCTAATCCTACTTGCGATGTTGATAATTTGTCCAATAAAATAAAAATTCACACTAAATGTGTGTACATCGGTGACTTACTTATGCCTATACAATTCTCGATTGAAATTATCTATGATTATTTTATGCGTATTAAATCTGATTAAAGTTTTTCTTGTATGGCATAAAGAAAAAATTCAGATTGCCGGGCCCTTTAAAAAAAAAAAACAACGATGAGTACAGAGAGATTTAAAGCAGTATTTGTTTCCATTCACCCCCCTCCCCTTCCCTACCCTCTGAAAAAATCGATTTACAGCCGATTTCATTACAAATCTATATATATATATGATAACACAAATTCTACATGCTTGCTATAAATTCGACTTTTCAAGACAATTTTATAACATTATTTATGTGCTACTGCTTGATGTTTTAAATAAGACTGTTCATTTTAACCTTTCTTCGCTTCAAAATAGTAAACCCACATTCTCATTCTCTCTCTCTCTCTCTCTCTGAAATATGATTTTAATTCTCAAGACATTTACGGATAGCTTATCACTTGTAACAATTCTCAAAAGACATGAATATCACTAGAAAAAATGAAATGTAAATGAATAGACGTTATGTCATTTATAAGGAATAATTAACTCATAAGAATATTTTTCAAGAAATCGGTATTCTTTTTTTCATTTAATTAATGAACATTAAAACACTGCTGTAATGTGATTCCCTTGTTCCAGCAGTCAAAAATTTTACTTGTGACAGTCCGATATATTAGAGGGGTTCCTAATATCAGACCATTACCAGTTGTTTCAATACTGTTATTCTTTAAAATCGGACTGTCTCAGGAATCAACAATGATATTCAATGGAGTGATTTAAGTACGATATATGCCTTAAACTCTTCTGTATGAAAATATATCACAGTTCTCGGCTCTATAACGGGCCTCGAAACTGTTTTATATTATTTCATACAGAACTGGTTTCGGTATACTAGTATATCCATTACATATACACAGTCGCCAAAAGGTTTTATTTTTCACTTGAACAGTTCGTGAACGGTGAATGCACAGTGAATGCACTCTAAACGAACGGTGAGTGCACGCTTATCCGAATTTGGATAACGCTTATGAACGGTGAACTGTGAGCGAACGCAGAGCGCAAACGCAAGCGCAAAGTGAACGTTGAACGATATATGTACTCTTCGTATTGTTATAAGCCTAAATATAATATTATCTGACTAAACAATAAGTGAACACTAAACGAACGCAGTGAGCGCAAGGCGAAATCTTTGTGAACGCACGGTGGGCGTTTTGTGAACGATAAGCGGGAACGGAGCGGAGAGCGCAAGTGAACGCACGGTGAGCGCACATGAACGCACGGTAAGCCCACGGAAAAATGTTAAAATAAAACATTTCAAAGGACTGAACCCTAGCATCTAACTGCTGTATAGCGCCAGGATTGGGTGAAAATATCGAAGCCTTGAAATAAGTAGAATAATCATGTAGAATAATGTACACTGACTGTCTACATGATAATTTTATTTGTTTTTGTCTTTATTTCTTTAGATTCAAGTCATACGTAGTTTTATCATTTCATGACGTTACTTAACAAAAATGACGTCTGTTCTACATTTTTCATCAAAACGATGCCAAATGGTAAACTCCGTTTATAAAAAAGTATGATAGATATCGAAAAGAGAAAAACAGTTATGAAAAGCTACGATTCTACACTATATTTTACCAAAATATGGTAAGTTTTAAGGATATGGCAATTTTTGATGCTTCGTGGCTCTAGCTCTTTGTATGGCGTTATATTAATTTCTTAAATGATTTTATAGACTGTAGCCAAACCACTGTAAATGTTCTTTTTTTTATATTTTAATATGATATTTTTTAAGCTCAAGACTAATATTTAAAAAAGGACAATTTGTCATATTAATATTAGAATAATTCATATGGACATTTCCTTGATTTTTCAATGCTACATGTGCTTGTTATCTTGGGATATTATTGTGTTCCAAAATAGCACACTAGTGTAATACCCAATCTTCATTGTTAAAAGAGTCTAGAAAGTTTAACGTACGGAAACAAACCTTTATTGACGCCTACTATTTTAACCGTCGTATTCAAACTGTGTGTCTGGTGGGGCTAGAAAGACGCCTGTATAAGTTGTGTCGCTGTCGTTAACCGGAATAGCTGTCAGAAACAAAGTTTGTAACAAAATTTGCGAACAGTTTCAGAAATCTAAAATGTTTTGATAAGAGCCTTAACTCACTCAAAATATTCGTTTATTTACAGGGATCGAGTCCTGACAAGTTGTTAACAGCCATAAATACAGGATGTTTTGTAATAATCGTACTTACAATTAATATAGTACATTCAATAATGAACTGTATTTAGGCATTTATATTGTATTAAATATGTTTACATGAGAGTTCATACAAAATAACAAAAACGTTCGCTGAAAAAAAAAGCCAAGCACTACAGTTTGATCATAAGAATTGTACAAAAGGTTCAACACCACCAAAAGAAAAGCTACAGCTAGTATAGCTCAAAATGAAAGCTTTTTTGAGACTGCGATCAGTCTCAACAATCTAGTTTATGTTGTTTTACTCACTTGTTGAAAAGTAATCCACATACTCAAAAACAGTAAAAAACGAAACAATTCAAAATGATGACTTCCTAGGTCGTTTACAACAAAGTTTTGAAGAAGACAACCTTTTAATTAAATTCATGTAGTTTGCCCGAAAAACACACTAACTCGTTGGAGATGCATTTCAAACTGAACACAAACTAATAAAAGTGAAACAATTCAAATTAAAAGCTTAATGAGAAAATGAACAGATTTAGCAATCTACAAAATATTGTGTGCTCAAAGATTATATGATGCCTTAAATGGATATAATTCTGTTCGGCCAATTCCAGTTAAAAAATAAAAAGCTTTTAATTTGGAACATGCACTTCCTATGATTAAAATACAACAAGCTGCAAACTTAAGTAAATATTTTAACTTTGTAGCAACTGTCATTTGGTAACCTTTCAAAGCTTCTCAACTAACATTCTCAAAAACGGCACAACACCTTATACATTTTACAATACAATTAAAGAAATAAAACTGTAAATAAAATTATTTTTGTATTTCTTTCCAAATTTATTAATATTTATTATTTACTTACATTTTGTTTTATATTAGAATGAAATGGTTGAAAGATGTGAAAATATGAAAAGGAGTTAACGGCTGAATATTAAAGGTATATGTGACGTATTTTTTATGAATAACATTAGGGAGATCTGATTATTTGCTTCAATACTTTGTTCAAAGATAGGACTTTCACATTAATTACGTTGTCTAAGTCAATCGCATAACAAAGATACGATAAATAAAAGAAGTGTATTTTATTTTTTACCGGCACGCAAAAAAATACAAACGATTTGAATAAACCCCACCTTTAAATGGGTCACGTGACATCATTCTCGGTCTGTCAACAATAATGGCGACAACGAGAAAGCGGGGCAGACCGATAAGTTTGACGGATTCAGCAAGAAAAGAGAGAAAAAGACAGGCTGACAAAGACAGAAATAAAGGAAAGATCTTTATCGGAGACTACATTGAAAGGTGGAATCGATTGAAATCTGAATTGAACCTAAACTACAACCATGAAGTTGCAGGGGTCCTGCTGGACAGGTTCGTGTACATGATATGCCTATTCCATTTATGTGTTTTCTTTCTCAGAACAAATAGATTTCCGTACAGAGAATTTTTTTGAAGATAGGAAAAATATCAAATACATCGCATACCTCTGAAGCATTGTAACATCAATATTTGTAAGCGTTTTAAAACGATATTTTCTTTTGATGAGATGATGGGGCCCCCAAAGGGACCGTGCAATTTTATAAACAAGTCTTGTACTTGTATATCTTGTATGGTATCGTTCTCGTATGATATTACCTATAATATATAGGAAAATTGTTGTTGTTTTTTTGGATATGTTGAGATTGATGTTCATTATGAAGTATTAGATTTTGATTACATTGTAGATATGAAGCTGGACAATCAACTATGACAGTTGCTTCCTCAACCCATCTGGCACGCTGCTAAAAATCTGGGGAAAAAGTTACTTGCTGTAAGTGATATAAATTATTCAAGTACTTATTGAATGAAGTACTTATTTGAATGTAACCATAAATAAAGATGAAATTAATGTCAAAATGGGCTTGGCCCCTGTGGTAGTAAAATGACCAATTCTGATTTATACACATAAGTAATTTCAAGGGACATGATAAAATTCACAAATTAAGGACTACAGTATATACACAAGTTTGGTTTATCCTAACCGTGATGGGACAAACCCATGATACTGTCCGAATTGGTCCGGAAATTTGTCCCTAATTGCCAATACACAACAACTTGGAATGACTCTTCTTACTCCAATTCCTAATCGCCCATGGTGCCACAATCTAAATTGTCGATAGGCCGCGTGTCTTTTCCCTTTGTAGTAATCATCATCTACAGGAAGGGCTAATGCATCCTGTCTATATAGCTTTGCCATCTGCAGAACTAGTTCATCAAGAACCAAGAGGCGAAAGTCCTGGAGAAAAAAAAAAACTAGACAATTATACAGATGTAAAGAAAGAGGAGGGAGGTGAAAAATGAAGTCTGTTATGTCTTATGGAATTTAACTCATAGAAAAAATTACCGGCAAGTCAGATTGACAACTGTTGGGGGGGGGGGGGGGCGTCCACAACAGACCCTCTCTACTGCTGTGGGCATTTCTCTGCATTTCATGCAGGAACACCAGTTCGGAGAAGTTGCTCCAGGCTGTGGGTGATATCCACCATGTGGAACTCTTTCAATCAGCTCCATAAACAGACTGGGATGCTTCTTTCCTGCTTTAAGGAGGAGATCTTTCCTCTCTTCATTTGTCATTCCTTCAATCCGAGTCTAAAAAAATGGATTGATAAATATCAAACCAAATGTTCCCAATTCATCATGGTTATTGGTGCAAAGGAGTACAGTATAACATTGTTTCTATAAAAAAAAACACAATAAAACCCCCTAAACTGCATTGTGTGTGTTACCTCTAAAATACGTTTTCTTTCAGAGAGAGCATCAGCTGCTTCATCCCCTCTGTGCATTCTTCTTTCTTATGTGTCTGCTCGTCTGCCTCTGCCTCTTGCTCCACTGCCTCAAGCTCCTCTTCCTTTTGGCCTTCCTCTCCCCCTTCCTCTCCCCCTCCCTCTTCTGACTGGGCTTGAGGTTGAACTGGTATCGCTTTCCAACCTTTCAGCTATCTGGCGTAAACCTGGTCGTCTGACAGGACTTGAACTTCCACTAGTACTTATCTATAGACATCAAAGTTATATTTCATTTTCAGTTTCAACATACATTACGTATTGTGAAAAAGCGTATTAATCCAGATAGATATAAATATTGAATGTATTTAAAATATCTACTCCGCAGTTTCAATATTATTTCGATATTAAAAAAGCAATTTTAAATCTAAATTCTGAAAATAATGACCGATAAAAACTTTCAGTACATGTATCCCTCAGGGGGCCCCATAGTTTAACTCTGTTTACACTGTCGATGACGCTAAAATCGTGTTTCGCCTTTATTACACATAACCAGCAATTCATATCGTTCTACATGTATCAATAACGGACTTATAATGGTTCAAGTGACATCTGATATAAGAATTATCTAATTTGTGACATGATAAAGGTGATTCTATATTGAAAACAAACTTTACACTTACCTCTTCTTCCATCGTGTTTTTCAATGTTGGGTTTTCCCGCGCTCATGCGCAGTGGCGTAAAAAATGGCGGATAACATTAATATTCATTAGACGTGTAGCAAAGTTTAGAGACAAATAACTGAAGAAAGAACATGTTTTGTGGGCCCAGAGTTGGTGAAACGTATAATTATATCAAGCATGATGTAAATATTTACTCAAACTCATGTCAAAAATTTTACTCCAAATACGCCACATATACCTTTAATAAAAATGTTTTGTGGTTTCTAGACCCAACGAATATTCTAACAATGAAATGATAACGTCCTGTCAATGGAAATATGTATATCTATAGCTGACTTCGTTTTACACAATTTTTAAAACTTATCTTTTGCCATCTTTATAGTTAATTTAATTGCTTAATTACTCAATTGTGTTCAACCATTGTAAATGAATGAATGAAATCTACGAAGATAATGCATGATTTTTAATTTCGAATTTCGAAATGCTTAAACAGGCTTAAGGTTGATCTCTACACCAAATAAGTGTAGGAGTTTTTTGTTGCATGCATTTGTTACCAATACTAAGCACAGTATTCAACAATAATATACCTCAAAATACAATACACTATTTTCTAGAGAATTTTGAAAATATCAGTCTGGTTCCAGATAACCCCTTATTAATCAAATGTTTAAACATTCCTGTTTTAAAATTCTTATGAAAGTGAAATGTTATTAAGTTTAGAAATGAAAAACAAAAAAATCATGAATGAAGTTTGAATGATTTTTATTGGAATCCACATAAATATGAACCTAAAATATAAAAAAATTCTTTTAAGGCAAACTGCTGGACAAAATCCCACAAAAACCTGAAAATATAAACAATATTCGTTGGTGAATGGGATGAAGAAAAGAAATTGAATGAAATTGAAAAATTAAAGGAAATACTTAATTATTGCAAAAATCTTGGTATGAAAGATCCTGTTTAAGAGTTGTCTTTCTTTATTTTACATGGTCTCAAATGTCTTGGGATCAATTTTTTAATTAATAAAAATTACGAAGAAAAATTAAAAAAGGAACAAGTTTATGCTAAATATGTAGATATAAGATAAGTAGTGCTTATGATAATGTTTGAAGCTGAAAAATCATATTATTGATGAATGCATTTATATATATATTTAACTCTTCAGAACAAAATATTAGTAGTTAATTATATTATAAATTGCCTTTTTCTTTCTTATATACAATAGCAATTATAAACAACAACCATACGCATATCAATACATACATTAGATGTCCATAGTGATACACATGCATGTGTGGAAATGAAAAACATGCTCCTTTTCAGAATTATGTCTTTCCCTCATTTGGCTTGCAAATCCGGGCTTCCACTGCTATTGCTACCTAGTTGTATCTATTTTAATCAAAATACATTAGTTTAATGTCAAAGTTTCAGTGAAAGTCTTTTACTGAAAATGTTTTTTTTTAATTTGGGAAGTTAGGATCAATTCAAGAGATCGTACTACGGTACTTTCGTTTTATATTCATCATACATATATAGTTTAAATGAAAATTTGACATCTGCTTACCTATATCGATAATCCGCCACATATGTATGATCGTCTGTTGCAGATGACATGACAAAAATGTGTTGCCAATAGCAGCAGAGCAGGGAAATGGTATATTATTTAGATTCCACGTTTTCCGTACAAAACAGCTGATAATCAATGTTAGTTAAAAGCTTTAAACAGGAAGAAAATTGACATATTTTCTAAGCGTTTTGGTGATTTCATTCCTATCTCACCTCCTTAGTTAGAAGAGTTCAATTAAACGGCGTATAGCTATTTTGTACCACGACATAATGTTATCAATCCGGAACACAATGGCGTTTCGAACGGAAGTCAGACATGTTTTGACGATGTAGCCTTCCACCTTAAAAAGGCTTCGACCATTAAATTAGCTAAATTATTGCATTTAACATTTGGAATATGGCGAATGATCTGCCAGTTTGACATCTGCCATATTAAAATTAATGACGTAATTCTATATCAAAAAGTCAGAGTTCTTTCAAAGTCCACAACTTACTTTACCCGCGTCATTTGTAATACCGCGTCTGTCTCTTAAAAATGGAAGCAAATCACGCTTCCTGTTATTTATGGGTTTAAGTTAGGAAAGAAAACATATAAACAATGTTAAATTAATCTTAATATTTCAATTACATCAAGTTCAATGAAAATATCAATGGCATTGTGAATTTGTTATAAGGTAAAAATAATGTTCGGCACATAGTTGATATGCTCAAAAGGTTGATTTTAAGTAATTACTTGTAATAGATACGATACATGTAGTTTAAGTTTAAAAAATGATGCAACCTCTATAATCTTTTATTATTGTGTTACATTTTAAAGTCTAATTGTACTTTTGAAACAATTTCAATAGCTTTTTCTTTTCTGTTTTTGAGTATACATTTTTGTGTCACATCTATTCTAAATAGTCTGCATCCTACATGTATATTACTTTTACTCATTCACATAGTAAAATTCGCATATAATTAAAGGTTAGTGAGATATTATCATTTGTTGCAAATTATTTTAAATCAGAAAATGATAGTTTCTTTTTTTATTATTTTAAAATTGATAAAGATTGTATGTGTACATGTATCCATGTAGACCATGCTTGAAGAACCCACGAAATTATTCCAATTTTATGTTAATCACTCTTGATTGCTAAAAATTTACCCTTTTTTAGGATGGTGCAAAATATCTGAAAAAAAAAACACCCAGAAAAACTATTTGAAGCTCAAGGAAGAACAGCAAAGTACATGTGTATATGTCTCATTTAGTGTCATTAATAACCTGCCATTAATAAACTGCACAGAAGCGATTTATATTGATCATTTGCATGTTACGATTTGTGCGTCACGTGAAAAAAGTGAAGTCGCACAAATGCATTGAATGTAGCTTTTGATAAACTTTTCAATTCCGTTATAGATAATTTAAAGCGATACTCGGTCAATTTTTTTATTTTTTAATTCTACACTGTATACAGTCATTTGTGTTAGCTTCGGACACCTGAAAATTGCTGTGGAATCTTAAGCGTCTGAAAATACTGCTTCATTAGAGTCCAAAATATCAATTATGTCATTATATTTGAAAAGTTTTCTCTTTTGTTATTCTTATTTTATTAATGTTGATTTTAAATTCGGATAACAAAAATACCTTTTTATCAAACGGAGTGAAACTTCGTTTTTCAATAAAATAAATATTGCATAAACTAATATGTTAGTAATGACTTTAATGAACAATATATGATAGACAGCAATATTGTCTTCGCAGTTTTTGATTGACGTTCGTAATTTAACTAGATGACTTTTACATAGATTGACAAACCTTTTCTCTGTTAGTGGGTACATGTACAAAAAAGCAAAGTTATAAATCAGTAAAACTAAGCCTCGAATATATGGAGGCAGGACTAATATTAATAAGCTTTGAGTTCATGAATATTCATGAGGGTTATTAACCATAAATTATTTCTATTTATTGAATGTTTCAAACATACGATTTCCTTTAATTTTTTACAGTGAAATGTCAACTTATGAGTAAACTATGTGCAAAATATAAAGTAAATTGACCGGATAGTTTATCTGTTTGTCGCGCTCAAATTTTTGTCGTATGTCCGATTCATCACCGACATTTTATATAGGATTATACAGGGAAATGAGGGTTTTCATTTTCAATTTCATATTTAATAAATTACAAACATACGATTTTCTTTAAATTTTCAGCGATGGAAGGTTAACGTATAAGTAAACTTTTTGCCAAATTAAAACGAAATTGACCGGATGGTTTTTAGGCTATCCGTCCTCATATTTTGATCCTTTAAACGTGCCGTGCCAGCCATTTTACATAATAGAATTGTATAAAACAAAAAGATGTTAACGAATCAAATTTAATTTTATTTGTATTAAAAGAAAAAATACATTTCTACTCACACAGAACGTAGAAGGGTCGCGTATATGTTTTTATTTTACAAATTATAGTTTTGATTTTAATTATTGACGCTGTAATAGAAAATGCACGACGTTAATTATTGTCAATTGTTACGCCAGAGTCTAAACTGACGTCATCCTAAGACGTTGACTCCGACGACAATATATCGATTTTGAAGAAGCGGCGAAAAAATTAAAATACTTCTGACATTATTCTAACGGTTCATTTCACTTCAAATAAATTTTTGATAAGTATTTTTTTTTGGAAATAAAAACGTTACATGATAACTTGTATCATTAAACATTTTACTTTAAATTTGTGTTTTACAACAGTAATGCGCAATACCCTGCGCAGAGGGCGCAAAATTTTAAACCCGCTACCGACCTTAAAGAGAGTTAGATAAATATTTCGCATATGCATCTCCTATCTGAATATGATATTGACCACATTTCTTATCAGCATTTTCATTTTATCACATAACCAAGTGGTAATGAATGTAGGTGTTAGACTGGTAGCCTGAATGTTGTTGGTTTAAGCCCCGTTTGGGTCCCATAATGTGTTTTGTTGTTCGTATACAATGTACTTAATCTCCTCTCTCTTAATACATCAACTAACTAATGGGAACCGGTTTACGAATTACTTGCATCCGTTTAGCATCAGAAAATACTGCTTTCTTGGTGCCCTAAGGCTCAGCTAATCATTTCTAATTTTATAAAAATTTGGAAAATAAATAAAATATTGTTTCGATGTTGAGTATCCCCGGTGTCGTAAAACAAGTTTATTATCAAAAACAACTTTATTTCAGCCTCTGAAACCAATTTCCTTGATATTTCATTTAGTTTTTAAAGATTATTTCCTGAATCAATTTAATCATTTTGTCAAGCACTTCCTTCACCTCTGTATAAAAATACAATTTATCGAATTCGACCACGGAATGCATGTGTAGTTTATAAAATATGACTCAGAGTTACAGAATTACAGAGGAACCAAACAATAAAGTAAATATTCATTAAAAACAATAAAGAGACCATGGCTGCATAAATTAGTTTATTTCATTACTTCAAGTATATTTCAGACAACCCATTTGCGAATCGTTCAAATGATTTTTTATAGTAATTTACACTTTTCTTTTAAAAAAAATATTAAAAACACCTTTGACCAAAAAAAATTAACCCCCCCCCCCCGCCCCCCCCCCCCAAAAAAAAACCAACCATACTTATAGACATAGTTTGATTTAAGTATTTTACTCTTGAAAATAAAAAAAAAGTGATCAAAAATATTTTCAAAGCAGCTAAATGAACGGTTATATATCATTCGAAATGATAATGTCTTTTTCATAACGATTTACTCTTTTAAAGCCCTTACAGTTTTTATAGATCATAGTACCAAGCCTTAATCTCAGCTATGGCGTCTCCTGTGTAGTCATATCTCGCTGAAGCATACAAAACAAACGAAAAGCTTTGTATAATCAAACCATCAGCCTCAATGGCGGGATAATCCAATATGGCGTAGTAAATATCATCTTCATCACTTCTATAGTAAGTGTTGACGTACTTGTTTTCTGAAATACGGCCATTTTCCTGAGAGCTTATCTTTCGAGACGTTATTTGAGTTATACGGTCCCCCGATTGGTCGAGAAGATGAACAATAAAGTATTTTGAAATATTTTCGCTCTCCGCGCAGTTTCGTACAGTTGCTTTATATTCGGTGCGTGTGTCTTTCTGAAGCTTTTCTATTCCAAATTCGCAGCTGTTTTCAACGAAGGTCTGGGTGCGAAAGTTATAGTTGTTATTGATGTATAGTTTTAAGGTTTCTTGCTTAGACTCTGACGTCAGAGTTAACCACCTTCCATATCTATAGTTGACATTTTTATCGTTATTTGACAAAATTGCTTCCACCACATTGTTTTCGCCTAAAAAAGAAATCAATTATTATATGCCTGTTTCAAAACACACAACGTTTTTATCTGTTCCTTATATGAAAAAGTTTAATGTAAAATCATTTTTATTTGTGGGAATGCCCCCCCCCCCCCCCCACAATTAACCCATACAGAAGTTTTTTGAGCAAAACACTTTAAATACTGTGAATCGGTTGATATATTATTTTAAAGTTGATGAAAACAAACATCTTACCAAAAATGATTTTAATATGTGGTATACACAAAATCTAAATAAAATATTAAAGAATTATTGTGAACAAAGTAGATAATTGTTGATGGCAAGATGATAGAATATCTATTGCTTTTTTTCATTTTAACTAGACTCTCGATATGGCTAAATGGTCAACATCTTAATCATCAGATTTACCTATTTTTTTGAAATTTGATTTAGTAGCCCTTAACTACTAATTCTAAACATTTTAGAAAAAAATCATAAAAACTGTTAATTTTCATAAGAGACTCTTCTGATCAAGATGATTTAATAATTCTAAATTGATAAAAACCAAAAAAAAAGTCTCAAGAAAGTTTATAGAGCGACAAACCTTTTGTGACGTCTATCATTTCCCCCTTGAATCTAAACTGAGTGTCGGGAGGAGCTAGAAAGACGCCTCTATAGGTGGTATGGCTGTCGTTTAACGGGATGGAAGTCAGAGAGAGAGTTTGAAATGACGGCTTCCCAGTGTTGCGGACAGTTTCTGCAATCTGCAATATGTTGTTCAAATGTAAGCTGCAGAAACGTAAGCAGCACACAAAATAGTAGAAAACGAAATTATTTGTAAATGCTGTTAGCAAACCTTGCCAAAGACAAACTCTAGATGGAGCCTAATTTTTCAATTAACTAATGTGAACTGAAATGTCGGAATTGAAAAAAAAATGACATGATACATGTATTACCTTGTACGTTTTATTTTCTATGTACGATTTTTCGCATTACGAATATTTAAGTATAAAAGCGTATTCTTTGACTGATGACATTGACCTCGTTTGCTAGTTAGTGATTTAAAGATTGGTCCTGTAAGTCAAACTAGTGAAACTACTAAAGTATTTTATCATCCCGCGGATATACATGTATATATTTAATTGCTTCAATAGTACAGCAGATTTCAAGAATTAAAAACAAAACCCATATTATATGGCTAAATCGATACAAAGCATTTCAACGAAGTTAATGCCATTAAATGTAATAAGAAATTTCACGTATTTAGTGTACTTCATTGATTATACCTCGGATTCGTACACGAATGATCTTTTTAACATCTTTACAAATCATAAGCAATTTATACGGCTGAAATGTTTTTCCGTATGCCAAAAGTAAACCAGCATTTATTATGATAAATCGCGTTGTTTTGTTGCTTTCCAAAATGGCAAGGAAGTATGATATGTTTAGTAGTATATTCCGAACGAAATTGATTATTTATGTAACTATATAAACCTTAAGTCAAATACATTACAATGGTGTTCCTTGGTTACATGTATAACACTTTAAATCGAAGATTTACAAGAAGTTGTCATTGCATTGTAAACAAAGAAGTGAAAAACAGTGTTTAGCGTAATGTGTATAAAATAAATAAAGCTTGCAAGGTGTCTCTTATTGCAGAAAGCCGATTACATTTTTGAAAAAAATATTTTCACGCACATTCTACATGTACTAGAGTAAAATCAGTTATAAACACCAGTGCATTTTTTAACTTTATGGTGAATGTCATTTAGTAGCCTTTTTAGACGTTTCAATGGACTAAAGTCAAGTTTAACATTCACAACACCAGAACAACCACTTTATACTGTATTTTATACTGTACACTCAAAAATTGAAAAAAAAAATAATTGTTGTGCAATGTAGTAATCATCCGTTTCAAAATCAATGTTTTACATACATTTTGATTTATAATTTAAAAAAACATGATGATAGAATGAAAAACTAAAGACTAGGTTTTTTAGCAAATTGAAAAAAAAACACTTAAATAAACTTACGCATTTGTGGTTTCCAGACAGTACAAATACTGTAGCCATAAAAAGATACAGTTCTTTCAATGCCATCATGTATATCTATGTCTGCCCAAAATGTAATCAACTTTTAAAACGTTTAACCTGTAATATATATAGACATAGAGCAAATTCACTTAATTGTGTGAAACGAATTTAAACGATTTAATGGGACAAATGAGCAACAACTAACGGCAATTGCGATTAATGTCTCTGGTAATTTTGAATTCATAAATACTAAAGTACCAAGTAATTACCTTATTAAACAGGTTTTGACCATTGAGTTAGTGAAATTATTGTATTTGACATTTGAAAGATGGCAATTTAGATCTTAGTATGGGGTCTGCAATATATATATTAATAGAGTATTTATTTTATTTAGATAAGTCAAAGTTTCATTCATAAAACGGTCCCATTTGAACTACGACATAAGTCTCTTATAAGGAAAGGTACATGTACACTTTATTGCCTTTTTAAACAGTATACGATAGTAAACTATGTTTTAGCCAATGTAAACAAACCTTAATATTTTAATTACGTCAGACAAAAAAAACCTCAGTGTTTATGGCATTGTACATTTGGTGTCATATACAACTATAAGGGAGAAAATATAATGGACACATAAGAAAAAAAACTATAGACTTAATTATAATTACTTTTCAAGTAAGGTTCGATAGTCCATTTGCATTTTTAAAACGATTGAAATGTGTTATAGGTTAAACCCTGAAAAAAGAATTATCCTTAATTTAATTAAATCCTGCAAATCTTAACTTGTTGCGCGATAGGAAAAAAAAAGAACACTACTATGACCGTCATCCTGTTAGCTACCTACCATTAACAAAGGCCTAATCTTACGAAAAGGATGTTTGGTATACATATTATCTTAATAATATCTAGGTCATATTCCATTTTATGTACGATCGGGCAATTTTTTTTATAGAGTAATGCCCTTTGGACGTAAACAATTCCAAATTGTTTGCAGTATCTGTTCATTTTCTTCGCATATGCTTGAAAGGGGGGCGGCATAAGTGTTTTGCAAACATTTCTAGTTTTATTGATATAAGCGATGTAGATTGTATTTGTATGGTAAGCTTCCTGTCAAGTGATCAATTCATTAAACATTTGAACGTCGTATTGTGTGCAGTGCAGTTGTTTAACAGCTGTTTGACAAGGTATTTTGTTGTTTTTTTTTTACTTTCAGTTTGATTTAGAGACAGTGCTGATAATCTGAAAGTTGAGAAAACATTCTTATCCTATCTTATATCCTGAACTATAAAACTTATTAAATTAAAAGAAATAAATAATAAAGTTATCGGCTCAAACAATCCTAGAAACTTCCGGTAAAATCAAGAAACCAAATATTTTCTGAATGAGGTAGAATATCTATCATTGTATTTGTAATGTTAAATCGTTCGCATTGTGTTAACAATTACCTATAAACAATTAAGTATGCGATTCGGTGCATATTGTTTGATGCCAGTTTTACCATTTCTGTGGGAGAAAAAAAAGAGAAAGAAATGTCCAATATGTCACACAGGTGCTTACCATCGTGGTCCTGAGGCCATGCACAGTTCACCACATTATTTATCTTAAATACCATGAACGACCATGCGCGGGTCAAGAGGAGATGTGATCGGAGATCCGTAAAATTGACTTAATAGTAAAAAAACGAAAAAAAATGTTAACTGGCTAACTTAAATATCCCTTGCGGCTACCCTCAACCACACCTTTGGAAAAAAAAGTTTAAGAAATTGTTTATCTGTCCACTTATTTGCTCTTCCGTTGTTTCGATCTGATACGTATTGTCTATATAACAACATTCACTACATGTATCTATACTCATACCTTCTTCACTAGATAATGCCTTCTTTTGTATAGAGTATTCATTAAGATTAGATATCTGACAGTCTTAGTTTAGATATAAGTAAAAATTTCATTGCCAGTCAGGTATTTTTAAGGTTTGAAAGTTACCTTTTTCGAAAAAGTGCAGGCAGCGGGAGCAAGCAATATCTAACATTTCGTAAAGAAGATAAACCGATGCTTTATGCGCTGGGATTTGACCCGGGTTTCAACCATTTGGGCAATTTCGTTCACCTTGAAAGGGTATATAACTCGTGTGTCGCCTTATTAACTGCGGCCTTAGATGTACATTAAAACAATTACTAGTCAAGTGTGTATGTTATGTTGATAGATTTCTTCTAAAACATTCGATTCAAAGTAAAATATATGTTAATGGTTGTTACAAAGCGAATGGCAAAAACTTCATGTCACCCCCTCCGCATGGATCTATGGTAATTGATTAGTTTATTCAAACCTTTGGACATCTCAGCCGTTGAGAGATAAGGCAGGACTTTTCGCCATAATACAGCCATTTCATGCATATCTTTTACAATTTAATGCAATGCTATTGTATGCAATTATGATGATATGCTATGATATTCCAATGCAATGCTACGAGATTTGAATGCTATGCTATGATAAATTAAAATGAAAGGCTTAATTATATGGTATGCTATGCTATGGTATGGTATGCTATGGGATGTAACAAAAACGTCTCCATACACAGAAAAGTTCCGCACATTTCGAAGTAAAATCATGATAAAAAGCCAAATTAACTACTAATCTGCAATGTGAACATTTATTCTACCAAATAAAACATTTAAAACCGAGTTAAAATCATGTTGTATGCTCTGCTATGGTATGATATGACGAATGAGATTCAATGAGATTGTATGATATGACATTCCAATGCTATGCTATGAGATTTCAATGCTATGCCATGAGATTCCGATGCTATGCGATGCTATGTTATAGGTTGTAAAAGATATGCTTGAACTGACTGTAATTATGTCTGAGACTCATCATTCATTATTTTTGTGCTCCGATATTCATAATTGTTAGTGCGCCGATGTGTGGACGAGTTCAAGTTGGCATCATAGGCACGGAACATCGGAGGGGGGTGGGCTGACCCCCCCCCCCCAACACAATTTTATGAAGTCATGAAATTTTCTCACCCCCACCCCCTTTTTCACTTTTGTCGGAGCATGTAATAAGTGAAACTTTCAATATGGAATTCTTATAGAATTGAATTGAATTGAAGTTACAATGAAAAATAACACAAAAATGTCTTACACCTTGCATCTTAATATAACAAATAATTTTTTTTAATTCTCCGCTTTCAAGCTTTTGGCAATTATTTGATACATGTATATTCCTTAAATCATTGAAAATAATGTCATGATTTAACTTCAATTGATATACATATACTTGCATTACATCGAAAGATACAACTTGAAATTGCTTCTTAAATCTGCACGTTCCGTTTATGAATTTATGATCAGCAGCTAAAATTTAAATTCATTTTTTCAATTGATAATTGACACATGCATGCTCCCATTGTCTGACGTCAGACATATCTAAGATTTGATAACTGTGCATTCTCCGAAACAGTGCTGGCAATGGGATCAAACAATATCAAGATTTTTCATAAAAAGATAAACTAATGCATGTTTAATGTGTCAACATTTACCTTAACAATTGATGAAACTGTTAAATATTATGTAATGAATTGATGATCAGCATCGAAAAGTAAAATTCATTAAAAAAAAAAACCTCATATCAATCCATGCATGCTTACATTGAATAATTTTGTTAAGTCAGGCAAGCTTTTTTGAAAGCTATTTCTTGTTTACAGTTCACAGGACTCCACGTGCTTCGCCTGTCAATCAGTTTAAGTATAACAGTACAGACCACGCCATGTGCCGCGTGCTACCTTGCTACTCCTATATGGCTACAAGAAAATTATCGAATGAAAACGTATTTGTTTTATGTTTTCTAAAATCCCTATTAAAAAGAGTTTTCCTATTTGAAATTATTCAACAATAGTTTCCTTCCGACTTCATGATAACATAACTCATGTACTGGCGACCAGAGTCTTTTTCCCTTGCTGTCGTATTATTTTTGTTACTAGATAAATTCATAATATATTTATCACTTTAAACATTCATTTGTTGATTACCGGGTATTTTCCTGTGACCTGTTTACTACAAGTATGTGTGTAAAAAGGTAAATAAAATATAAACAGGGTTAGTCAGCATCTGTAAATCATCAGCTAAATCGCACGCATACAGTGAAGAGCGGACAACAGAATGATAAGTACATGTATCGCCATTAAATGCTATATTGACTTATTGTGTATATCCAGTTGCGTACATATCGTAAGAAATATGTTATATGTACAGAAACAAAAACTAATACCAAAGTCTAAGAAAAAGGTAAATATCTATCTCGTATATCTTAACTATTTATGGACATGCAAATTTCGAGTTCATTGATAAGTACAATGTATGATGTCCTTGCCATGTCTTCATTCAGCGTAAATTAATTGTTGTGCCAGATAACCTCTTTACAACCTTCTCTGGTTTGACATTTAAAAAAAAAACTTCTAAAATGTGGAAATCATGTCTGAACTCATTTTTTTTTGTACACAATATAAAAAAAAAAGTTAACACACATTTAGATATTAATGGCATACTTACAACACAGATGGTCTATAGCAACAAAAAGCAAAATAAATCAGGATACATGTTGCTAAAAATGTTTGAATTCAAGTTCAATGTCATTTCATTGTCTTTGCTTAACGCAGATTGATTGCAGTAACATTAGCCTTACACAACCATATATTGGTTATATATAAGAGAGCATGAATAGACAGACTTTCTCAAACGGAAAAATCATGTCTGAGCTTGATTATATTAGATTATTTAAAGAACATTTTAAACACATATACTAAACACGTACTACATAGCCAGATGGTCTTCACCAACAAACGTATTTATATATATATATATATATATATATATATATATATATATATATATATATATATATATATATATATATATATATATAAATAAGCATACCTCCTCAAATGAATAAATCATGTCTGAGGTTACTAATATTACAATATTTGATGACTGTTTTAAACGCACGTTTAGATACTGGACACATAATACATAGGCAGATGGTCTCCAGAAACAAAAAACATTTATATTTGAATTCACGTTTTTTTTATTTTAAAACACAAAAAACCTTTAAATCATGTATGTTCTAAATTTAAATGCTTTCAGCATACGTTATATAGCATGGGATTCTGTTAGAATTCCACAGTCTTTGTAGCTGCAGTTAATGGTCATAAAACTGGCAAGAGAGAACGTAAGTATTTCTTTTTAAATCTCCATTATTGTCATATCATGCGTTGATAATGATAAGATTCCTTTTGATTTTTAATTCTTTATATATACATGTATTAGGAACTCGTCAATTTTGATTTCTATTAAGTTTTTTTTAAATAAATATTTTTCATAGAATTTTAAACAAGAGAACAGCATGAGTATTTTTATATTACAAACCTTACTCTCATGTCAACCTTAAAACTTAATTTGCTATAACCCATTTGCGGCTATTTTGACATGACAAGCGGTTTGCGCGCTGTTTTCTGGCTGTGTATATTTCACATGCATAGTAAACTTTGGGAATGTATAAATAACACATGTTAATGTGTACTTTCTGTTTTCTATTATACGATTGCAAACTGTATATTGTGAAAGTTTGGTAAAATTGATCGCACAGACATACATGTATGTACAAGAAACGTAAAGGAAACTTGAAAAGAGTTGATCCTGTTTTAGTCAGACTAGCAAAAGATAACAGCAAATTAGATGTGAAGCATACTTAGTAGCTCATAGCACTATATCCCCTCTTCATAACTGCTGTTATGTCTGTTACAAAAAAGTGAATGTAAACAAAGTGAGTGTCCATATACTCAGATATCTTTTTTAAAGGATGAATGTGAATCTGAATCATCTGATGATGAAAAAATTTGTAGACAAGTTTCAGACAATGACAGAAAGATTTTGAACCAAAACATTATTTCATATAAACATTCTATGTCATTTTCCGCTTGTGGAGGTATTGTTGATATTAAACATGGTGTAACTGATGAGCTTGTAACTCTTATATTGCAAAAGTGTGACAAAGTATTTACTCCTGATGCTGTTCTTAAAAATTTTCCTATACGGTCTTTCCAAACAGCTTTTGAAATATGCACTATTGTTTCAGAGGTTTTTTGGAAATACAAAAATGTATAATCTGCTTGAAGAAACTGAAGATGAAGAATTATAATGTTTCTTTCCTTTCATTTCTTTGATTTGTTGACGAGTATTATAGGCATTTTTATGAAAACAACCAAAACTTAGCATTTTGAAATGATGTTAAGGTGCCTCATTACACCTTGAAATAGTTTCTAAAATCAGCAGAAAATGACATGATTATGATAGAAAGCATGATGGATAAGAAATATATATGTCAAATAGGCGAAAAAGTGTGTAATTTTAGATAAAAATGATATTTTCCAAAAAAAATTCAGTAAACATGAACAAAAGACCCAGGCAGATTCGAACTCATGATATGCGGTTCACAAGCCTGATACTCTAACTACTGAGCTCTGACGATATACCTCTGAATCGATTGATACAAACAGTTTATAAACACATTTAAATTGCCATCTTGTGACGTAGTGTCGCAAATAGTATAAGTCTCGGTGTAGCGAAGTACCTTAAATGGTTAATGAGAAAAAAAAAACTTATTTCAGATTGATGACAAGAATTCAAATAAATATTGCTATGAATACCAAGTATTTAATTTGTAAGTTATAAATCATAATGATTGGTACATTTATTTAATTTCGCACTTTCAGAATGTTACGTTGTAGTACTTCAAATTCTTTATAAGCCTTTGGGACACACTAAATACGCGTCATGAGGCCACCCTTACACAAATTTCTGTTTATTGTACAACGTGCATCCTTTCATCTTCAAGGATACAGAAAAATTAACAAAGCTGAAATTAAAAATTGAAAAACAGCAAAACTTTTTTTTTTTTTAGAAAGAACTGTGAAAATAAAAAAAAATCCTTTAATAAGTCCTTGAATATATATTTTGGGGTAATATATTGGACGGTCAGAGTACATCAAACAAAAATATTGTTTTCATTGACGCTATAAACAGAAATAACTTAAACATGTACCGGTAGTTACTGGATATTAAGCGTGCTGTTTGCTTAAGGAGGCTGGGTGGTTAACGAATTGCCCGTCGGATCTACCTAAAGATAATATGAATTTTTTTTTTGTCATAAACTTTTGAATAATTCCATACACCTTAATACAAAGCTCTCTATCTAAAAGAAAGAACTTGATTCAGTTGATGTGATATTACGCCCTCAAATTTACCAAAAAATTAACTGCACTCTTGAAAAATAAATTGTACCGTAAATATATATTTAATATATGTATTATTTAAATATAGAATAAAATTTTGCCGATATTGCCTCGAAGGTGAATTTTTTTACGTGAAATTCTCCGGCGGAATTACAATATCCGGGAAAAAAAATGGTAAAATCGGCAGTATAATTCAGCATTTTACTGTGTGCGCATTGATTTACCAACTTCTTACTTTGCCAAAAAATAAAACTTTATAGGAGCGACTTCCATGCCGAAAATCACGATGGTAAAATTCTGCGCACTATGTTAATTTCTAAAAAAAAAAACAACAAATTTTTGAGTTGTATCCCTTTCGCTGTGTAAACAGTATGACGTCACCGTAGTGACAAACGCAGACGAATGATCGAGGTGTCCGAGTTTAATTTGGAGAAATCCAAGACTGCCATTTTTGTCTATAGGTAAGTTTAAATCCATAGAATTGTACAGTGTCAAACTGCCATGAAAAAAAGAACTAAACCTGTCCCTCTTCTTCATTTGCATGTAGAGACGACTTGAACACAAAATGCACACAATTAAAATCGTCTCCTGGTACTGTAACACTATGTAAGCGATTTAACTAGTATTTAGTAATCCACCTACATTGTGTAATTAATACACTCATTAAATAGAATATTTTATTCAGTATGTTTACATATACATGCATTTTTAATGGTCAATTTGAAGGTTACAGATGTACATGTATATCGATATGCACTCGTACAGTACTGGTACGCCAGTAGCAGTTTGGGTAGGCCTATAACAATAGTGGACAATTTTCGTCGTCAGTTGTGAATTTGTGGACTTGATCACAGTTTATCAATGGACGTTTGGTAATATTTTTTATAATTTGTTCATTATGAGAGGTATATAGCGCATTTCACACATGCACCGTGTGATTCCCTATAAACAATTGGAAAGTACCTGTTACTATAAATAGATTTACTAGGCGTATTGAATTTAGGTAGCCAACTTTATAAAATAGATTTGCGGAACTACTTTTATACGAACTTTGGTATGTGATGAAAAATATACTCATGTTTATTGTCCAATAGATAATTTGTTTTTAAGGTTACAAGTTATTTTACAGCTTTAAACTGTTAAAACTAGAATTTTATCTGGATATATTTGCTATATATATTATGTCATATCTGTACGTGTGTTTACCGGTACGTAGCTGTTAGAACACTTGATACAAATTATCTTTTTAATAGCTATATGTATTAACGAATGAAAAGACAAAATATTATGAAGTTTTAATATTGTATTGTCTATGATGTCCCATATTGAGTCATGTATATTAATTGTGTGAGCATTTTAACATGTGAATGTACATAATGTTAATGTATGAGACACTTCAAAAAATACATCTAAACTTAAATTTGCTTTAATCTTGGCCCCTGGTAGGTTAGGCGATTAAAGGAAAGTTTGACAATGATCAAAAATTACATAGAAAATGAAAAAAAAAAAAATAAACTGTTTATTTGGTTCATTATATTTATGAATTATAAAGTGCAATATTGGGTATTGTAGATTCAAGTTTATTCAATACATGACCATGGCCTAAGAAAGATATGACTGCCACAACAACTAGGGTACAATAGTTTCACCTAGGCATGGGAAAAGAACTCTTTAAGGTAGGATATTATTAATATAATTATTTTTTGTAAAAAAAAAATCTAAAGGGTAATTAGGCCATTATTGAAGAAAAAAAATATAAGAAGAAAAAGTATCAAAAATACAGCAAGCCAATTAAATTGCATGACCAACTGAGTTGCTGTGGCCCATTGGTTATATACAATCTTGCCAATATTTATCATTAATCATAATTAATGCATTATATAATTATTAGTACATCTGCTTACATATTTATCAACAGACGTTGGTAAACTTGCTTATTATAGTGGTGCACAAATTAATTAATTTACTGCTTATTATATTTAATAGCATATGAGGAAAAGAGAATATCCTTGTGTTTGCTGTAAGAAACGAACAAACCAGAGAGATCGATGTACTGTCACAGCTGCACAACGACTAGGTCTCCAGAAGTGGACTGTAGGCGATGTGTCTGAGGATGAGGTGTTGTGTAGTTTGTGTCGAGTGAAGGTACATTCTCATCTTAAGCGGAGGAAAAGTGAACAACAAAACTTGGAGCATGAGTTAAGAGACACAGCTCCCTTCTCTCCTCCAGAGAGGAAGCAAATTAATGCTAGGAATGCTGCCATTCACAGTCCTCCATCAGTAACCCTGACAGTGCCCTCCACATCTTCCAGTCATTCCAGCTGCTTCATCTGCAGAAAACCTGGGCCAAAGTTGGTTGTGGTGTCATCAAATGAACGTCACTCTGTTTTAGTATTGATTCCGCCAGGTTCAAGATGCTGCACACGTCATCTCCCCAATGGAGGATTCACTGAAGAGGCACTAGAAAAAAATTCTTCATTTTCAGAAACATCTACACTTAACAGGACATCTATTGTTGATATGCTTATGTATCTAAGGGGGATTGCTCTGCTATATGGAGGGAAAAGAATAGACTTTGATGATCCAAATGCATTGAGTGACCAAGAGTATGTCAACCTCACTGGAATAAATAAAGTCTCCTTTGATGATCTGCTATCAGCTGTAGATGGAAAGGTAAAGAACACATCCACTCGCAGTGTTAGAACCAGCCTTGGAATTTTTCTTCTTAAGATGAGATGTGGTCTGTCCAATGAAGTGCTGTCAACACTATTAAATGTTTCAAAGTCAAGCATTCGTCGCGCCATCTCGGTAGTGAGGAGAACACTGATGGAGACATTTGTACCAAACAATGTTGGGTTTCAGCACATCTCCAGAGAGGATGTTATAAATAAGCATACCAGGCCATTAGCAGTCTCTTTTTGGTGGTACTGGCACCCAAGCCATTCTTGTTTTAGACGGCACATACATTTATATACAAAAAAGTATGAACTTTGCCTTTCAAATGAAATCATATAGCATGCATAAGGGTCGTCCATTGGTGAAGCCAATGATTGTTGTAACAACTAGTGGCTATTACCTCTCTGTTCTTGGACCATATGTAGCGAAGAACAATGATGCTGCAATCTTGAGCCATATCATGAAGACTAACAAAGATGTGTTGAAGTGGATCGAAGAGAGAGATGTGTTTGTTGTAGACAGAGGCTTTCGGGATTCCTTGACATTACTTGAAGACCTTGGATTAGTATCTGCCATGCCTGCATTTATGAAGAAAGGTGAAAAGCAAATGTCAACAGCAGATGCAAGTACAAGCCGTTTAGTGACCAAGGTAAGGTATACTATATACAGCATTATTCTAATTTAATAAGAAAGAATCAGGAGAGAGAGAGAGAGAGAGAGAGAGAGAGAGAGGGGAGGAGAATTAAGAGAGAGAGCAAGAGAGAGAGAAAGAGAGAGTTGCTATATATTAGTATATTCACATAGAGTTGATCTCTTTTATTATTTATTTTACAGATACGCTGGGTGGTAGAATCTGCTAATGCGAGGATAAAGAGGTGGAAGTTTTTTGACCGTGTCCTTCCTTCGTCCCAGGTGCCATTCATTAGTGACTTCATCAAGATTGTGTGTGGAATATCAAACAAGTACTTTCCACCTTTGTCAACTGGTATGTATATATGCTTTGAAAATGATAGGCATGAATAATGGAACTTCTTTATATTTAAGTCACTTAATTAAGTCACTACAAGTATAATATTGTTAAGTGTACATGATGCTAGTGAAAAAATGTGAGTGTATTACAGTATTTTGTTTATCCCTGATCATTCGATTTTACTTGGTTTTGGGTATAAAAATAAATCACCTATCAGTTTATTTTGTTTCATCTTTAATTGTGTGTATCAATTGTAGAGTATGCTATATTCAGTGTTTGTTGGGACCCACGCTGTTAGATCCTTGGGTCTCTTAGTTTTTTGTTACATGTACATGTATATTACATTTCATGAATTATCTTTAGGTTGCACTGAGGAAGACTCTCTTGTAGCAGCTAAGATGCAGTACCTGTCCAGACAAATCAATCAACTAAAAGAGGAAGTAGAAGAAAGGAAACTGGATACCCGCTCAGCGATCTGGAAACACCCTGACGAGCTTCAGGTTTTCCTCGTCTTGATGAAGATCAACTTCGAGAGTTGACATGTGGCACATATCAAGTGGAGCTTGCTAGTAGTTACGCAGAGGAACACTTTGGGAATGGATGTGATATCATGGTTCATAAAGAAGACCCGTCCTTGATAAGAGTCAAGATTAGGAGCCGGCATATTTCCTCAAAGTCTTACCTTCTTTGGATACGATATGATGAGGGAAGCGTGATTGGATGGTATTGTAGATGTCGTGCTGTGGCAAGAGTAGTGGGTATGTGTGCCCACATTGCCGCAGTTTTATGGTATATTGGTTTAGGACGTGACATAGAGTCCTTAAGATCTGTAAGGGACTGGAGCAAGTTCATTGATGATGCAGCTGTTATTCCAGATGCAATTGATGAGTCAGAATCAGAGGATGATTCCTCAGAGTGCTTGAATGAACAATAGGCTGCCTGTTCTTCATAGATATAAATGTGTACCATACATGTATATACATGCTACCTGCATTGCCAATTGCCTCAATTTTTATTATGATCTATTCAGTTATTGTTATAATATTCTGCAGTCTATTTTGTTTAAGTAGACTGAATTAATATTAACCTTAATTCATTTAGGGAAGCGGATTTACATGAAAACTTTTGTGTGAGTTTAATGTTGGATGCATGCAGAAATAATCTGCCCCAGATGTAAACAACAGTTTTTTTTTCAAGTAAATTAGCTAGTGTGGTTTTATGTCTAAAGCGGAAATTGGCCAACCATATGTATAGATATGCTATAAGTTTAATCAATGTCAATTAATTTTTTTTTTGTGTAATTCATGTACTCAAAATATCTGATGCAGTTACCCAGTACATGTATTTAAATTGGAATTGCACTAATTATGGTATTACTCTTGAAAGTAAACTGTTTAATTACCAAATTAATTTTGTCAACATTCTGACAGTTTGTTATTGTCATTTTTCATAGAGGTATGATTTTTTTTTAATTAATGTTGTGTGTGTGTTACAGAGAAAAAAATTGTAGTAGTATAAACTTTCTTTGTAGTTTTTCTTTAAACACGCACATTTCAACTAAATAATTTATTTGTACAGTGATAATTTTCTTGATACCCTGGAGCTTGTTTAATCCTCAGTTTTATGCATAAAATATTTATTTCATCCCCCAAGGTTGTTTCCTCATAGTAGTTTTGCTAGACAGTGAAGAAATCGAATAATATGAATTTATTTAGACTTTTTAAAATTCAACAAGACAGCTTTTTGTAAGCATGTTAATTAAATTATTTTACAATTGGTTAGAAATTACAAATGATTTGATCATCTTTATTGAATATGTTTTTGGGGGGATGAAGCATGTTTAATTTATCTTTGCTATCACCATGATCACTCATTTTGTAGCGATATGTGCCAGTTTACTCAGAATTGTACCTTAAAAGGTACATTGGATATGTTACATGCGCTGAGAAAATTAAACACTTCATAAGGCCTAGCCTTTCATTTTCATTCCGCACTTTGTTGGAAATATTTAAAGAATAATCACTTTTAGATTTCATGGATTATTTTGTTATATTACATTGTTGACTTCAGAGCAACATATACATGTAGACCGACTGTTTGTCCATTTGTCTATCAAACCTCATATCTTGACCAGAGGTACGAATTTCATATTTATTTGGCTCATGTATCACATTGAAAAAAGACTGTATACAGTATAAGATAAATTAAACTTTAAAATGCTTTTTGGCATAGGTACTGGTTTTTCTTTTGAGCATGTTCAAAAAAACATACTGTGAAATCATTTAATTTCGTGGGGGCCAATTTTCGTTGATTGTGGATTTTTCGCTTATTTGTGGGGATGTAATTTCGTTGATGTGTCAGTTATCAGTTTGAGTAGGTAAACTAAATCTTTGATAATTAGTTTTCATTGAGGATGTAAATTCGTGGGCAAGGGTTACCCACGAATACCACGAAAATTGAGCCACCACGAATTCTAATGATTCGACAGTATAGGCATGTAAATATATTGTCTATCTGATCTTGATTTGGGCTTATTTGAAATAAAAGTACTTAAAATCATTGATATATATCAAGAATTTTGTGAAGTTTGACTTGCATGTGCAACTAGTATTTTAGTAAGAATGTCTCTCAAATGTTTTAATGACTTGAACCAAACATGCGCCATAAGTTCCAAATCTTTCTGTTGGCAGTTGAACATCCATCAACCACAAGAAAACTTCTGTTATTCTCGGCGGAAAAAAACCCAAAAGAAGTTCTTTGATTAAATAAAAATGACATTGTGCTTTAACAAAGATTCCATTTATAGCTGTATTTTTCTAAAAACAGAATCAATATAATATGGAATAATGTTTTTTGATTGCGAGTCTTGAAAATTGTTAAATTTAACTTGTTTAAATATTAATAAAAATAACCCCAACAAACTGTTGTTGACTTGATAGAAAAGATTTGATGGAGGTCTGTGTTATTTTGATTCTTTTGTTAGTTCTGGATACTTATCCCGACTTTTTGGCTGATAAGTCTTTAAAATTTAAATTATTGAAATAAAAAAATTAAACTGTGAACTGTTAATTTGGAAACAAAATGAATCTTATTTCAAATTAAGTATGGATTAATATAACATTCCACTTTCTTAAATTGCCCAGGTCTTAAAGATATGTGACGTCATGACGTTACAAATATGCGACGTAACGATAGCGTAACCATGCTATATTCAACAACCTTGTGTGGGGTGACTAAATGTCTGACTAAATTTATTTTGATAAATTATTATTCTACACGTTGTTGAGTCGATATTGTAAAAAAATTAGCGAATTTGAAAGAGGGCCAATTTGTAAGGGAAGTGAACCAAGTCCTTTCTGGTAAAATATTCTACAACTGACCAAGACCACCCAGCCTTCTTAAATAAATAAAATCATATATGCACAGTAAACAAAAGAAATTAAAATTAAAAAAAAATAATTTGGTTAATTGTATGTTTAATAAGTACACTTAAGTGAGCTTTGTCATATGGAAAATGGCAAATAACTTTGGAAATGTATCAAGTCAAAAAGTTGACTGATAACAAGTTTTAAAGTTTTATGAAATGTTTATAGCTTTCATAAAACATATCAACCAATTTTGGTATGTTTGGAGTAAAATAAATTGCATTCTTCTTTTCAAGTGGAAAGTTTTTCAAAAAATTACAATGTCTCATAAGAATGTCTCTCTTTATTGTCTGTTAACCATTTATGTAGGTCTGTAACTTTGATCCGAGAGACTTTAGAAAATCCCGGAAATTTATTAAACTCGCGCCCTAATATGTAGTCAAATATTTCAGCAGACTGCAGCTCCTTTACCATAGGAGTGATATCATTAACTTTTGATGGCTCTGGTCTTCTTGTTCCTCCTCTCCCTTTCTTACATTCTTCTTGCATATTCTTTGTGTTTCTAGATCGAACATTTTCATAGGTGGCATTAGCTCCCTCAGCACGAACTTTCTTCTTAACTGCCTGCACTAGCAATTCTACAATGTTATCATTTGGTATATTGTGTCCTAAATTACTGTGCAGGTTTGCAGTGTAATTCCAAATGTATTCATACACCATTCTCGGTGTCAGTAAGGAAAAGCAGTATGCCATAAACCGAAACAACCAGAGTTGATACTTCCCATGGTTACCAATGCGGGATAAAAGCATTTGGAACTTTGAATTTCTTAGAATTCTCTCTTCGTCACCCATCTTGTATGCGTCATCATTTTTGTCCCGCAAAAGCAGAGAACATTCCATGAACGAGGCCCGGTATAGTGCAATGTGATCCTTTTTGGATGAACTGTTTGTGACTTCCTCCATAAAAACCCAATCATGTTCTTTCCGTAGATGTCTTTGCAAGCCTCCAATTGTTTTGAATTTCTTGGTGCATGCTTCACATAAATATTTCTGTTGTCTGGTATCGTACATGTCCTATAATTGTCTGGTCTGTGTGTCTAATGCTGAAGTTCTTTCTGAAATGAACAGGACTTCTGCAAAAAAGGAAAAACATTTGATATATACATGCACGTACATGTAAGGATAAAGTTTCAATATAACCTGTTTAAATCATGACTGAAGTAGAATAACATTTACTGAAAATACAAGATATTAAAGTAAATTAACTTCAAATTACCATCAGTAATCTTTATGTATATGTCTAAAATATCTTTGGCAAATTTGGCAATGTAATTCAATTGCTGTTCTTCAGGAAGAATATCGAAGAGAGGTTGATAAATGCTGGGTATTGCGTCAATGTCCGGCAAATCTAAAAGATGCATGCAAGCTCAAACAATATAGGAATACAGGCAATCCTCCATGAAAGAGTAATGGGCTCTGAATTAAAGAATTTAGTACGTCTTGGGTAAATCACAAAAAGAGATTTAGATTATTTCTGTATGGATAATCTCTTTTTTACGGTTAATTACCTGTACTTCTGAATTACTTCTTCAGATCCGTGGACATCAATTCTACCGACAAAATTTCTTAGGTGACAAACACTTCCTTTATCATGCGCAGATGAAGTTTTGTTGAATGTCTGATATATGAACTGCAAACAAAAGTGTAAGGACTATGAAAATTAAATGTTGTCAAAAATTTCTTGACCTTACTATGATCAATATGGCCCAATTCTTGACCATGAAGAAAAAATATGCACTTTAAGGATTGTCTATGCAATTGAATTAAAAATTCCTATTGATTATTATCATAAAACAGAATCACTTCATTTTACCACATTAATAATCCTTTGGCCATCATTAATAAAATCTTTGTTTCCCGTAACTGGATCCTAAATTTTAAAGTTGGATAGCTAGGAAGGTAATTTGATATGATTAACATTAATATTAAACCACCACATTGTGTCCGTCAATTTGGAAAACATTCCGCAATAAAAAAAAATATATTCTGATAGATTAACTAAATACTATTTTCAGTCAGCCATAATTAATTAGGTTAATTATGTCACAGGAAACAAAATTTTCACTTTTGACCTTTGTAAATTCAAATTCGAATACATTTTATTATCTATCTATCTATCTATCTATCTATCTATCTATCTATCTATCTATCTATCTATCTATCTATCTAGATAGATAGATAGACAGACTTCTCAATGAAATACCAAGAGCAGGTTCATCATTCGATGCAAGCCCTCTGGCCTGTGGACAACTCCCAGCAAGTCTCTCAAAATCTGTCTGGCCATTTAACATGGCAAGCTGTGCCGAATATACTATTTCATTTGTTAATTCATCACCACCAAAAACCTTTTTTTTAATAACTGATGGATTATCATCATCTGTTCCTGGTATGTAATTAGTATGGATATTCTCTAAGATGCTGATTATATCTTCAGCGTTGTTCTCATTTATATCTAAAAGGTCAAGTATGGCAAAATCTGATTTTCTGGATAATTCTTCCAAGTGAAGATGTGATATAAACTTGGGCAAACAGTTCTTATACTATTCCAAGCAACGAATATAATTTAGGAGGATATGCATGATGTGGAAAATGAAATTCCTATCCAATGTGTTACAGTCATTGAATTTCGGAACAAATGTACTGTTCTCTACTGAACTGATCTCGACTATTGGTTGCGAATCATCTAGTTCTGTGTTTAGAACTCGTTTATTCAAAACGACAAGCAAAAACCAATGCCAGCTTTTCATCCGCCTGTCTTTACTCATTTGTGAAGGATTTCTACTTATGTCGATGTTGTCCCCAATAATATCACTACACTGCACATGAGACATACCTGTTTTTTTCTCTCAGCATCAAACTTTCGATATTTTCTGCTTGTCGCTCAAGTAGTTGTTTCTTGTGTTTGGATGCTGCAGAAGAGGAAACGCAAATGCCCATCTTGCCTGATGTATCTATTGTCTGCAAGTAAATAATTGTATGTACAATGGTTATACTGTTTAAATGAACACAACATGAAATATAAAGCTTAAACAACACATATTAGAACATTTGGACAGGTGACTGTCCACAAATTATCAAAGAAGCAATGTATGTGAGCTAATTAATACATGTACATTTTATCTTCTTTAAAGCTGCTTGGTTTTTGGTTTTTTTTGGCTATTACAGTACCAAATAATTTTCTATACAAACAATCTATCTAAACAACTTTTAGACGTTCACCTATTTTCACCAGCAGAATCGTCCTCTTTTCAAATATAAAAATATTTGAAGTAAATAAATAAAATATCTGTATGGGAACACTAAAAATGCATTATAGGCTTGTTAAGAAAAGGGAACCATTTGATTTCGCCCCCCGATTGACTGGGTTTATATATCCATATATTATGCATTGCTTTAAACACAACAATTTCTGGAAAGATTAGTTAAAGATGTACAATGGTTTATTCTTGATTTACAAAAATACGTTTGAAGTATTATTTCCTTTAATTAGAGCGAATGTCAAGTTCGTGATACAAGCATACCCGCCTAGACTTCGTGGGGCGAGTCTTAATAAGAGGCGAAATCATATCACACCCTTTTATATAAAGTTTGTTTTGTAAACCAACTTTGTATATCATTTTCCGATTGAAATATGGCTTAAGAGAAAACTTCTTTGATGCTTACTATTTTACACCTGTTTAACAAAAAAATCATTTAAAAGCGTATGTACAATTTGATATGAAATCGGACCAAGCAGATTTAACTGTTATGGATAATGAAGAATACCTCATCTGTTGCACCACCATGGTCCAAAATCTGTGCTCCTACATGATGAAAAGCAGATAAAAGCTAGTGCGGAACTTCAATGCGATGGCACCTGTAACAACTGTTCCCAAATCAGATCCTTTGACGACATACTGTAAAATCCCATGAAGAAGTGGTGCTCTCTTCTGAATTCCAACATTCAAAGTGTTTTCTGAAAATGTAGCACGATTTTCACTACAGCAGTTTCCTAGCAAGGAAATAACTTTCCTGGAGCACAGTGGCTCCAAATTCAAATTTATATATGTATATTAAAAAAAAATCTTTGTTGCCCAAAAAAGTGGGGGGTTAGCCACCTACCCCCTATGCTACGTGCCCGGTATTTACATATCTATAATCACTTAAAATATTCCTTAAAAAACAACTAGCATATTTATTATTTTAAAGGAAAAATAATCTTGAATAAGTAAACTATGAATACATGTATATTATATGGATATACCTTGACTTTACTTGGTGATAACAATTTCACATTAACTCGCTTTGGTTGGGGGTCTGCAGATTTCTTTTTTTCTGTTACAGTTCTTTTTGGCAAAATTGTTCGTTCAGTCGTTTTCTTGGGTGTAAACATCAAAGGTTTCTTGCATTTCCTTGGTGTAGGGGAATGGTAAGTTATGCGCTTCCTGGAGTCTAGGAGTTTAGGATTCCTCGGAACCGACTCTGAAGTATCGAACTGTTGACGTCGCGGGGACTGTATTGCAGCATTGAAAGATACATATTTGTCCCGTAAACTCTTCAGTAGCGACGACTTTTCGACATTCATTGTCTGCACTTTGTGTTTCAAGTCAAATTCGATCTTTGACAATTTGTTCAATTTAGAAAATCAAAACCCTCAAAGGTACTTCGATAAGCCATCATCATCTCGTGGAGTATAACCTAAAACTTCTGTAAGTTGAGATGAGATCTGCTTTTTTTCACAGGCAAAACCTCATGGAAAAGCCTGCACACCGCCATTGTTGCACACAATTCTCAATCAAGACTCTTTTTTTGAACATAAATATAAGAGTTCAGAAGATTTAGACTAGTTATTTACACATTCTCTTTTCCTGCACGTGGTCGAACGTAAAACACTTTTTGATTGGATGCAGGGGTTAGCCACTGCGTCCAATCAAATGTAGATAGGTGAAGCTACGAAATGAGAACTAAATCCGCCAAGGGTTGTAGAGGAGAGGAGCGGATCGTAAACCCTTGGATAGCGAATATGCGTCAAGTAATGAAATTTAAAAAAACGACAAAAAAATATAAACCTATCTGTTATTAAATTGGTTTATTATTATTATGATATAAAATTGTTTGTAGCAATCAATTGTTTTTAGGCGAGGAAGATAACTTATGTTTCACTCCATTACTTTTGTTCACCTGTAATCGATCGTCGAAACTGCAGGGTTTTGTTTTGAACGTGCTGAACCACCCTACCGTCGGGTACGCCGTTCAACCCTGAGACACCGTCTGAAACTGCGTTTGAGTTTAGACCGCCGGGCACGAGGAAAACATGTGTTATGTGTTGTCTGTACTGCAGAAGATCAAATTACATAGAAAAGAAATAAATCATTCAAATGTAGGTTTCAAAATAATCAAAATACGATAAACTTCAATTTTTGTTCTGCCTTGAATAATTGAATGGTTTAATTTGAATCATTCTTTTAAGATGCGGAAATTAAATTAACTTTTCTTTAGACATGTTTGTCAAATCATTAATTTTACAGGTGTTTTGTACTACCCTATTTTTGTAACAATTGAAAGACATATTAATACAGTAAACTGGATTATATCAAATCATCATGGACTAGTGGATATTTTTTTCTCTCTGTTCGTAATCTATATTATATTTTTACCAGTGCCCTTAATGACCAAATTTTTCTTGCATGCAGAACAACTAAATATTTTCTAAGTTAGAGTTTTTAATTTTGAAAACGTGTTACTTGTGATTTGTTGCGTTTGCTTAATATAATATTAAAATTCATTCTTAATATTTTTGAAGAGGTATATTCATATAGTTAAATACAAGCAAACGCTACATGTCATTAAAACAGTGACCTTTTTTTTTTTTTTTTTTTTTTTTTTTTTTTTTTTTTTACAAATGTTTCATTTTTATCAGTTTAATCGGTTATACATCTGTCTAACATTTGTAAAGTCATGTGTAATATTAATTCCTTGAATTGTGGTTTAAAAATCATGCATTCTTAATATGAAAATGATTTTTTAACAATGTCTAGGACAAACAAATATGTTGATAATAAGATAACGTTTCTTTCAATATCATTTCAAAACTGGAAATATATTCAATGGTCATCGGATTTTATTATTTGTAAATGAATGATATATTTTAGATGAAGTTCATCTTCCTGCTACTTGTCTCAGTTTTCCTTATTAACGTGAATGTTACAGGTGTACAGATGACTCCGGTAAGTATTATTGCAGCAAATATGAAACTATATATACACAGATATATAAGAAAAATGACATTCCTTGGTAAATCTTACCACCCTATTCGTTATTATATAATAACAATTTTTATATTATCAACAAACTAATCTTTAGTAATCTAAAAGGTATAAACGGAGCGGTATTCAGTTGTGGATTACACAAACAGTTATGATCAACGCTTTGAGTTTCATATGTTAGTTTCTATTTGTAACGTCACCATTGTACTAACTTTCGGTAGTTTATACCAACATCCTCGTTTGAAATTCACAGAATATGAGTGTCAGTAGTAAACTAAGGAGATCTGTAGTAGGAGGGATAGTCAAACGACAAAACGATTGAGATATAATAATGTGGGGAAGGAAGGGAAGGAAGAAAACGAAAAGAAAACTCTATAGGTTTAGGTTAAGTATAAAATAATATCTAGACTATAGACTGTCCCAAGTTATTGCTTCCATCAATTTTTGATGATTTTTAATAAAAATACACATACCTGTGAAACAATTGAAATCGATGGAAGGGAATCTATCCAAGATATCTTCATTGAACAATTATCCCTTTTCACTCATAAAATTTCACAGGAACGAAAACAATTTTCTTACGGAGATTTGTATTGGGAAATGTTTACATCTTTTCTTCATTTAGAATAAACTCGGAATACATCGCGCAATTTTTTAACATCATCATCAGGGCTTATTAATGGCAAAATCTCCGTAGACTTTCAATTTTTGGATGTGTATTGAAACCTGAAGTAATAGAGGGGGCGTTTCAAAACAGATAATCTGGACATTTTCATATTAGTGGATGAACGTAGTTTGAGCACAAAGGTATTTACTATTTTTGAAATATCAAGCAAAAAGTGGTGGAAGCAAAAACTCGGGACAGAGCTTAAATGATAAAGTATGACTTGTTTGCATAGACACAGATTTTTCACTCATCATTTATTTACAAGGTCTTAAAAGAATTAATTTGATTTGTATTATCTCTCATGATGATAATGCTATTTGCTATTAAAAGAACGTAAGGCAATGTGTAAATTGAAAGGAATGGGGCATGAGATATAATTTTAATACGGTCCTAAGACCAAACAAATGGTCTACGTTGTATTATTTCAGATTTGACAAATGTTGGATGAATAAAATACGGAACTTTGTTTCTTGAATGTCTGAGTTCATTGTGATGCATTTATTAAGACGCATTCATTTGCGAAGCGCGACCTCTGGTGAGAAAATGATATAGGTGCAAAATCCAGGATGTATAGGGAGTTCTTTCGTCATCCAAAATATTAGCCTTTCTGTCTTTAACCACTTATGTCATTTGTAAATTATTGTCCACGACACATGTCGGCTATCTCCAGCAGCTTTTAAGAACCTCATGGTCTTAATCGGAGATGTTCCTGCGTGCAAACAAACTTTATGTCGACCCGGTCTCCAATACATAAATGTACATCGATATTAAATTTTTTGGCACTGTTTCCTAGCATTGATCGTTCATATTTGGCGATAAAACGGTCAGAAATGCTTCGACTGAATTGAAACTTTAACAATATGACTTTCATAAGTTATTTTATACATATGAAACATTGTGAATTTTTATGCGCTTAAAACGTTTATTTACACATGAAGGGGAAACACGTACATCATATTTAAAAATAAAATGCTCTGTAAGACAAATAAAATCATAATAATTAAGGTTTATCGTTTTTGATGTTGCTATTAAAAAAAAACCAAATTGTAACATACCAATATGACAATGCGTCGAATTTAGACCTGGAGAATTTTGTATGTATCATGCAAAAAGTATAATCACAATCGAAAATTGTCGGACACATTATATACAAACAAGAGACCTTTGGGCAACATCGCTAACCTCATCAACAATAGGCATAATAAAATCTAAGCATCTACCTTTTACGTATTTTTGTATCTTGTAGGTTTTAAATTCAATACTATTTTTTTTATTTCAGGTTACCCGGATGATTACTGACCTCTTTCTTCAAAATCGGTATGTTAGAAAGCCCTGTGTTATCTGTAGTAACAATTAAAAATTGACATCTAAATCCTGCAGGCATTTGTTTTTTGGGTTTTTTTTGTTAGCTCACCTGAGGTGCAAGCTCAGGTGAACTATTCTGATTACATTTTGTCCGTCATCCGTCTGTCCGTCCGTCTGTCTGTCTATCTGTCCGTCTGTTAATGTTTTACATTTTGAACATCTCTCAAACCGCTCGGCCAATTTCAGAGAAATTTGGCCAGAAGCATCGTTATGGGAAGGGGAATATAAATTGCAGAAAACAAAGAATGACCTTTATTCAAAGCGGAGAAAACCTCGAAAGAGTAGAAAAAGGGGGTGCATATTTAAAATTCTTCTTCTCAAGAACTACTGAGTCAAATTCAACGTAGTTTAGCATAAATCCTCCTTATGGGAAGGAAAATATAAATTGCAAAATTTAAGGGCTAATTCTATTTCAAATTTGAGTATATATAATAAGACAGAGAAGATGGAGGTCAGTTAGTTTAACTTCGGGCTTGATATTTCATATATCGAAAACCAGTCTATGTTAGAAGCAGCCATCTTGAAGTTGAACGGAGATGAATTTGGTTGTTGTGCAGCAGTTAACGTGTGAAGGGAATATTTGAAACATTCAAAATATATTTGTGCCGTTTAGGTGAAGTAAATTGAGGTTAAATATTTCAATGCGTTGACATTTTAATTTGTGACGGTGGTTTTAGCTTGCTTTGATTTTCGTTTAGCATGTTTAGTTTAACTTGAGAGGAACCGTCTTTATTTTCGAATTTAAATTTTTAACGTGTAGACCGGTTAATCAGACAGCTGACTGTTTAAATGTACCTGCACAAAATCTGACGCACTAACAACATTTTATAGAATACTATTCATTATGTTGGTACATGTAATTCAGTACGATCTCTACGTAATGGTTGATTAATGTAACATGTTTTATTAAGATGCTCAGCAATTTCAATCTAAACGGAGATTATTCTCGCTGCTAGAAATATAAAAGTATATATATGATGAAACATGAATTGTGTTTTTTCTTTGTTTTAGTGCATTTTTCTATAGTTTTAATTGTTAACAAATTTATATTTACTAACCTGAGAGTAAAGCTTCTAGTTATAAGCAAGATACAGAGCTTTGAGCGCAATGCTATTGTATGTTTGTACACAAAGCTGAGGTCATGCTTTAGTTCATTTATATTTTAAATGCAGCTATGCTGAATAGGAAATACCAGATTTAAAAATCTTAAAGTTGAATGTAATAAAATCATGTGAACAAAAACATGACTCGCACCAAGCGATGTATTTTTCTTATAATTCTACGATTGACGCTGAAATTTTGGTTGATCAATAGAAATGTCTTGCTAAAAGGATGATATGCTGTAACTACTTTCTGGTGTCCCTTCTTCAACGATGAATTGCATAAAATCTACACAAATTGTTCATAGTTTTTCGAACACAAGTAAATGAAAACGACGTCTTTTAAACAGTTTCAATAGTCCTGACACATTATTATTATGAAGATAAAAGCATTATCGATGTTCTTAAAAATATTGCAACGGAAAATCATCTTTGTTTGTAGACATCTGTTGGTTTTTTTTCACCAATAAAATGAAAATAATGGGTGAGCCTTTGGTAGAATAGAGCGACATGACTGCCAATACATGGATTTGAATTATAACTCTTTCACATATTTGACAACATTTTTCAGTTAAGTTTATTCATCAATGAAGTGAGTAAGGAAATGGAACATCATACGAAATGAATTCATGCCTGGTAAACGACAATCGTTTATAATGGAGAAAGCCTACTAAATTTTTCAATGTTTTTAATTTGAGGAATTGAGCGCATTCATTCTGGTGCATCGATGTTCATTTATCTTCTTTCGCATATAGGATTTTTAAAAAATAAAATACAACTAGAGCAAAGCTCGTTGCAAAGCAACGAGTGGGTCTTCCGTTAATGTCGGATGTAAAGCTGGAAGTTCCTGTAAGAAGCAGAGCTCCTAAACCAATAACAAAAGTAACTAAAGTAAAAAGATGAAAACAATCGAATTATTCCTGGTACGACTTAACAATATCCGAATCATTTTAAGTACGACTTAACAAAAACCTTTCTGATTTCAAGAACGACTTAACAAAAAAATCCGAATGTGTTTAAGTACGACTAAGCAATTATTTTTGGTACGAGTTAATTTCACTTTAAACAAAACGCTATTTTTTAAACCAAGGACGCAGAATCAAAATTTCCGGAAAAATCAATTTTTAAACCCCGATATCTCTGTAATGCATCGTCCGATTCAAAAACGGATTTCAGTTTTGAACTCAGCATAAAAATTACTGTAAGATACGTACGTAAAATTTTAAAAATTGAAAAACATGAAAATTCAAAAAAATTGGTTTTGCTTCCGGTTTCGACCGGAAGTGGCCGAATTGAGTTTCCAGCCTTATGTCATAAGTAAAACGATTGTTCTACCTTCTCTGTAAATCTCATAGCTTTATCTTAAATCAAAAATGAGAAAAGCTCCGGACAAAATCACTTTTTAAAACGTGAAAAACGTCAATATCTGACGAAATTGATGACGTCATCAAATAATTTTTTCATATCATAGAGATCCTTTAGATACACATTACACCTGTAAATTTTAAAACAATCGATGCAAGCGTTTTTGAAATATTTGAGTTGGAAAAAAAATAAAAAGAATAATAATAATAAGAACTAGAGCAAAGCTCGTTGCAAAGCAACGAGTGGGTCTTCCGTTAATGTCGGAAGTAAAGCTGGAAGTTCCTGTAAGAAGCAGAGCTCTTAAACCAATAACAAGAGCAACTAAAATAAAAAGATGAAAAATCGAATTATTCCTGGTACGACTTAACAAAATCCGAATGATTTTAAGTACGACTTAACAAAAACCTTTCTGATTTCAAGAACGACTTAACAAAAAAAATCCGAATGTGTTACAGAACGACTTAACAATTACTTTTTAGGTACAAGTTAATTTAACCAAGAACTTGATACTAATTTCTTAACCAAAAACGCGGAATCAAAATTTCCGGAAAAATCATTTTTTGAACTTGTATATCTCTGTAATGCATCGTCCGATTTTAAAACGGCTTTCAGTGTTAGATTCAGCTTAATAAGTTCTATAAAACACATATTCATTTTTGATTTGATCAGAAAATTCATTTTTTCGAAAAATTTGATTCCCTTCCGGTTTCGACCGGAAGTGACAGATTTTCATTTCCAGCCTTATTACAGATGTAAATCGATTAAATCATAACCATTGAAAATTTCAAGCCTCTGTCTTAAAGCGTTTTTGAGAAACGCCGCGGACAAAATGACTTTTTGAAAATTTTAAAAATGACGTAACGTAAAAACGGAAGTGACGTTTTCAAAGAAACTTCACAAACTTTGAGGTATTATAGTTGCACACAACCTCTGAAAATTTCATCAAAATCGGTTGTAAACTTTTTGAGTTATAAAGCCGAAAAGGAGTCAGAAAAAAAAATAAAAAGAACTAGAGCAAAGCTCGTTGCAAAGCAACGAGTGGGTCTTCCGTTAATGTTGAAAGTAAAGCTGGAAGTTCCTGTAAGAAGCAGAGCTCTTTAACCAATAACAAGAGTAACTAAAATAAAAAGATGAAAAAAATCGAATTATTCCTGGTACGACTTAACAAAATCCGAATGATTTTAAGAACGACTTAACAAAAACCTTTCTGATTTCAAGAACGACTTAACAAAAAAAATCCGAATGTGTCCAAGTACGACTTAACAATTATTTTTGGAACAAGTTAATATTACTTTGAACATTACGCTATTTTTTAAACCAAGGACGCGGAATCAAAATTTCCGGAAAAATCAATTTTTAAACCCCGATATCTCTGTAATGCATTGTCCGATTTTAAAACGGCTTTCAGTGTTAGATTCAGCTTAATAAGCTCTACAAAACACATATACATTTTTGATTAAATCAGAAAATTCATTTTTTCAAAAAATTTGTTTTACTTCCGGTTTCGACCGGAAGTGATAGATTTTCATTTCCAGCCTTATTACAGAGGTAAATCGATCAAATCATAACCATTCAAAATTTCAAGCCTCTATCTTAAAGCGTTTTTGAGAAAAGTCCGGGACAAAATGACTTTTTGAAATTTTTAAAAATGACGTCACGTCAAAACGGAGGTGACGTTCTCTTTAAAACTTTTACATTTTTGAGGGACGCCAACTTGCAAAAATCTCTGAAAATTTCATCAAAATCGGTTAAAAATCTTTTGAGTTATGAGGCAAAAAAGGAGTCAGAAGAAAAGAAAAAGAATAATAATAATAATAAAAAGAAACCGAAGAATAACAAGAGGGTCTTCCGTTGAAAACGGAAGACCCTAATAATAACTAGAGCAAAGCTCGTTGCAAAGCAACGAGTGGGTTTTCCTTTAATGTCGAAAGCAACGCTAGAAGTACGTCTAAGAAGCAGAGTTCTTAATCTAGTAACAAAGAAACCTAAGTACAAAAAGATAAAAAAAAAATTGAATGATTCTTGGTACAACTTAACATAATCCGAATGTTTTTAAGTACGACTTAACCAAAAACCCTTAACCATTTTAAGAACGACTTAACAAAAAAAAACAATGTGTTTAAGTACGACTTAACAAATTTGACTTCATTTTAGGTACAAGTTTACTTTACCTTGAACTAACATCTTTTTTCTTAACCAAGAATGCAAAATTAAAATTTATGTAAAAAATCAATTTTGTTTAAAACATAATTCTGAGCAACTTTTCCTCTTCACTGCTTTTCAAAGGGTTGACCTTTCGTACTGTGTGCTCGTTGCGTCATTAATTGTCAGAAACTTATCGATGTAAAGTTTACTTTACTGTACCTCTGTGAATATTTTCTATGTAAAATTACTATGAACCAGACAACATTGAAATGGTGAACATTTCAAAGGGCCCCGCTTATGTTATTTCAGAGAATTCTGCTTTGACCTTGACCTATAACTTGAAATTTTTCCAGCTGGCATAGAACTTTTAATTCAATTTCATTCCCCCTAACATACATGCACTTTTGTTCAATCTGACCAAGATTAAGCATATTTGGAAAATAATCTACTGTCTAAAACTAATTTTAAAAAGATCTGCTATGACCTTCACATTGACAGACTTGGTTCAGGGTCACTGCACGCCAATTTACCAATAAACTCTGTAAAGGTAAAATATTAGCCAAATAGGGGCTAAACGGAGAGTATATCTATGCTCTTAAAATATGGATTTTTGTGTGATCACTAGAAGGAGCCCGCATAAACATGCCTTTTTATCTAATTTAAAATAGTATCCATGCTATCTGCCCATGGTGAATAGTCATCAAAACCATTCATCAGCAGAATTTGATTTCCCTCCTTTTTAAGGTGGTATGGGACATCTGTCGATATTAATGTGGATTAAAGTACTATATAATTGAAAAATTTTCACCGGTTTAGAATTTTCAAATTTTACAATATTTAACCAAAAAATAGCTTTAAAAAATATTTGAAAAGGTAAAAATTGTAAAAACCCCAGCGGGATTCGAACTCATGACTTACAGGTTCCTAGTAAACCCTCTAACCCACTGTGCTAAGGAGTTAGGTGACCATTTTTGAAAAGAAACTACATGTACTTATATAATTACACTTTATTTTATTGTTTATTTCGATAAACAATACATCACAATAAACTTGCTATTGTCCTCATACCCAGTAAATACTAAATAGGCATATAATATCCCATCCATCTACATTTCATGTTATATAACCTCCCGTTTGTAACCTTCAATTTCACTGTAAAGTCAACATATCTGTCATAGCCGCAAGTTTCACAATTTATTTCTGCTTCTCATGTACTTAAAATTAGGGGCCTTAATATTGCTTACCAATTCCAACAAGAGACATCCCTCTAACTATTGATAATCATTAAAATTCATTTCATGAATCTACGCAACAATGATAAACCTTCAAGTACAGTCACTCTCAATTTTACAAAAATATTGACGGTACTTTATCCGAAACTGTTCCTTGTACCTTTAACTTTGTACACTAACATTTTTATGAAAAGACGGTTTGTCTTAGAATAAGAAAGCTAATGCAATTCTGAGAAAAAGAATACCACATATTGCCAATTCCATTGAGGTTTAATAAAAATATGGCCATTTAAGTGAACCCACCATTTCCAATTTCCTTTAGTAAACACAGATTTACAGGGTTCTCCATAGTAAAACATCTTTGCCCGACCTTTTAGAGGTCAACTTTTGTTCAACCACCTTGAAAAAGAAACCTTATTCAATACAACATATGCCCACATGATATAATCATGATAAAAGCTTCACATCACTTAGAAATACCCTTACATGTATACCCCCCCCCCCCCCCAATCTTTTGATTTTCATAAAAGGTAATGGTTTGAAATGTTTTACCTAATTTTATGAAACGTGTGGCAATTTCCCTAAGTAATTTCTCACACATATTTGAAAACAATCATCAATGATTCTAAAATTTGATCTTTATTTGTTTATTGAATGATTTGTACCATTTTAATTAACAAATAGACAGCTGTCCTGCTTGTGATTTCTTGTTTTCATGAAAAAAGTAAGCTAATTAACAATCATATTTAGTGAATATCTAACCTATTCTGATTTCTAGTCTCCTTCTAACCATGCTAAAACAGTAAGTTACAACCTACAAGTTAGACATCTGCCTTAAATTAGAATTAAATTCAAACACACTCAGGTAGCTGGAGAGAGAGTTGATTTCAATGAAAAATGTTCAAATTTGACATGTTTTTCTACTTTTTTATGCATATATACCTTAGAAAGGTAGAAATAGGTTGTTTCTTGTTCATTTCAAAAGTAATTATCATAGCAGATGTTATTTCAAAGTCAAATGTACATTTACATATCCTACATGTAATCTTAATGCAGACAATTAAATAGAGGGGGGGGGGGGTTCAATTATGTAAACACATCTAAATATCTTTATGAAATAAAAAATAAAGGAATCATAATTGTATACTTTTATTGAAAAACAAATTTTCACAGCAATTATGAATTTCTTTAAACAGCCTTAATTTTGTTTTCATAATTTCTTATCAAACACAAACCACAACATGGCATGATGCTTTCTTCAAGTTCCATCATTGTTCATGCATTATCGGATTTAATTTGAATTACCGGTAAATAGTCTGTAGAACACAAGGAATATGCATGTGGATTGAGGTGACAGGTTAATCTCAGGAGCTGACCCACAAGAATCAACAGGTACCGGTAAAAGCCATGTGGTAACAAGAGTCTGTTTTGAGCTGAAATAAATAAAAAAAATAATTAGCTGTGTTTACATACATGTACTAGTAATAGCTGTGTTTACATTAACATATGCATAGTATTTCTGTAAAAAATACACTGACCATGCAGTGTAATAAGTATGACATATCCCAATACATGACATAACATTTAGGCAGTACAAGATCAAAAATTTGCATATCAAGTCATAATATAATACATGTATTAAAAATTTTCATAGGTATAAACACTTATCAAATTGAGAAAGAGAGAGAGTTTGAGAGAGAGAGAGAGTTTATTACCGTACTTGTAGTGCAACAGTCAATATTTCAATTCGTAAATCACAAACGAATATTACCCACCGAACAGCGTCAAAAGTACATGTACTGGTATTAGCTTCTGGTATACCATTTTTTATCATTTCTACTGTGTTTTTTTTTTTGGCAAATAAATTTAGCGAGGGTTTTTGTTTATTTTCTTATAAATTACATGTTTTAAAAACAATACTACGTGTAATAACTAGCGTATATTTCGTGCGCCATAAATTGCAAGTTTTTTGTAAATATCATTTACTTGCATGATAGGTATATATGGTCTAACCAAAATTTTCTTCATAAAGCTACATCTGTATGTACCACATATATGTTTTGTCACAAGTATACATTTTTAAAAAAAATACCCAAATTCCAACAGTTTAAATAAACTCAACTCATTCTCTGATAAGTTCATTGTGTTTTGTGCGTGCATATCTTATTTGTCTGCTGCAACAGCAGCCAATCAGCGGTAAGCTGAATCCACAAAAAGAAAGTTTGTGTTTTAGGAGCGGGTAAATTGTTTATGCGACACTGTCAAGAAAACCACACCAAATAATAACAAAAAACATAAATATTCACTTAAATGTATTCTGTTGTAAAGTAAAGGTTTTTAACACTTATTGCATCTTGCAAAACATGTGATGACCTTAATCATCTGTCATATATCTGATATACATGTATATGTAAAAGATGGGAGAAATAACGACGGAACAAAGTGGGATTCGAACCTCGCCCTCTTAATCTCTAGTCAAGTGCTCTATCAACTGAGCTACATGTATCTGGCACCGGTATTCAAACCAGTCTGACCGTCACATTCCTCCCCCTTAAATGATCTTCACCCTCGAAGATCATCCCTGGCAGGATCGAGTTAACCTGTTAGTTCCAGGGGTTGGTCACAACACCAATATTGTAACAGGATGGGAGAAATAATGAAGGACCAAACCGGGATTTCAACCTGGGCCCCCTGAATCTCTAGTCAGGTGCTCTACCAACTGAGCTATCTGGCACTGGTATTGAAAACGGTCTGATCGTCACATATATAAAGAATTATTCTAAACAATGTTGTTCAATAAAAAATAACACTCGCAACCTTCAGTTTTTGTCTGTAATTAATCAATATTGGCGTGCGATCAGTTCTCGCCGAGTACCATTTCTCACCAGTGCATTGTTACGTCATTTTATCAACACATAAAATTAGATAAGAAAATATGATGTAACAGTGCACCAGCGAGAAATGGTCCTCGGCGAGAACTGCTCGCACGCCAGTAGTCAGATTAAAAAAAGAGAATAAAAAATTACATTTAAAACATTAACAAGGACAATTTAAGTACACATCATAACTGCTAAACTAGAAAAATTATGTGAACTGGTAGAATGGTAGGCATAGTTCTAACTTGTAACCTACATGTACAAGTACATGTACCGGGTACCCGTTGGTCTGCTAAACCTCTTTAATGATACAATGATCGGCATCATAAAGATATTAAAGTCATGTTTTAACTCTGAAGTCTGAAGTATACAATTTTATTTACTTGAAGTTACGTCTACAGGGTATTCATGACTACATTTGGAGTCTTCTGCACAAGAATATATGATATGTTTCTAATTAGACCCTGCTGTGAATACTGAGTTGAAAATTCACAATCTGTTATTTTTTTAAATAGATAAATTCAGTTACCCTTTCTAGTCCCCCATGAACCTCGAGCGAGTCTAAACATCCATGAAACAAGTAAAAATTACACGTTAGTAAACAAACACCCACACCATAACAAAAACATCTAACAGTGTGCACGTACTTACATGGAGTGCGGGACGGTTCGCCCCTAAAGACCTTTCGCGCTGAGACGTTTCGCCCCGAGATGTTTCGCGCCTATTAATTATGTGGTAACAGTAAATTGATATCAGCATGGAGAGCCTCCAAATAATGAGTTATAACACCTTAGGGTAATTAGAAATTTGATGAGACACACAATTATGATTGCTTGATTTAGATGTTTTGCGGCTTTTAATTATGTGGTAACAGTAAATTGATATTAACCTACCATTGAGAGCCTCCAAATAAGTTAATATACAGCTCATATTGCTTTAACAATAACTTATAACAAATTTATATTACTTACCAGACATTCTCAGATGAATCTTTCAACTTCAACACTGAATTGATGATGATGAAAATGGAGAAGGGATCTTCGCATATGTAGCCGCTAGTTCTCATAATTAACACCCGTCTCATAATTAATTTCTCCTCTTTAGCTTGACATGGAGAGCCTCCAAATTAGTTATAATATCTTAATTAGAAAACCGATTCAGACACTTAATAATGATTGCTAAACAAACATAATTATATTTGAACGTGGATAGGATAATCGCTTTTTACATTATTAAACTTATCAGTGAATGTACCACATTAAACATGATCATTTGTAGATATGTTTTCAATAAAGTCAAGTTTAATTACATATGTACATGCATGCATATATATATATAATATTTGCCTGAAAACATCGCAATATATATAATAAATAATATAGGTGCGAAACGTCTCAGCGCGAAAGGTCTTTAGGAGCGAAACGTCTCAGGGCGAAACGTCAATAGGGGCGAAACGTCCCGTTCCCCTTACATGTACATCTATACTATATACTAAATTTTAACCAGTTAACAAGAAACTTTAAAAGGAGTAAAAGCCTCACCTTCTTCAGTAACATCCACATAAATCACACACTTTAATGTCCATCTTTTCTCCTTTATTACTCGTAGCTTATCAACGGCTGATCGTCGACAGAAGTGTGGCTGTCCTAATTTCCTCGTAAACGATTCACACGAGAAAAATATCCTCCTTAAACAAATATGTAGTATTGTTCCCTGTGCATGTTCATATGTTTCACAGCAAATTGAAAATGCATGTGTACACCGAAAGAATACACAACTTCTCTTCTGCATTACGGCTCTCTCTTTTCTACAATGCCGTTCGTTAATGTTTACATTCGGCGCGCGCGCGGGGGTTACAAACAGGGGCGCCCCGACAAATAGTTGCACATAGAACGTTTAAATAATGTGTGTTCATTAAATTCATAAATGATATAGATGAAAAAATGAAATTGAATCACATCAATTTATCTAAGACGCAACACAACGTAATGCAGTAAATGCCTGGGCCTTAATGTGGCATTTGTTCGCTTGTGTGTCTATGTAGACATATTAACTCGTTCATGTACGATTCTCACATATTTGTTTTATGAAATTTGAAAAGAAATATAGCACAGAACTTGTTTAATTTGATACCAAATGACATTATTTAATATATTAACAATAACTGAATTAATTTTTTTTCATAAAATGATAACGATTTTTGCTATCAGAAAAATACGTGTATGAGCTGCTGACCCCTAATTATAGGGGCCAACCCTTTTTTCTTAATTTTAAATGAAAGCTCTCGTTATTCTAAACAACTTTTGTTCTATATGTATTAACAAAATATTTTTAGTTTAAAGGTTATAATACAAAAAGCAACAAAATTTCAGCCCCGAAAAAATCTTAAACTTTGGCGACAAATAGCTCAAAAACTAACAAAGAAATTACCAAATTTTTCATGCCAGCAAAACTATAAAATGTTACCGACAATTTCGCCAAATTTCTTGCATCTATCATCTGTAGTTCCCGAGATCAACTCTGGACAAAAGACCCCCCAATTTTCAATTAAAGGGCAATAACTCATAACCGGAAGTGAATTTTAAAAATTTGAAAAAAACGTCCCTAGACCTTAACATTGTCTACATACCCTGAAAGTTTCATAACAATCAGACAACAAATGTACGAGAAATGGCCTACACAAAATTTGCGGATAAAAAAAAAAATAATAATAAGAAACAGTAGAATAACAGAAGGGTTTTCCGTTGAAAAACGGAAAACCCTAATAATAATAGAAAGAAACAATAGAATAACAAGAGGGTCTTCCGTTGGAAACGGAAGACCCTAATAAGAAAAAAAAGAAACCGTAGAAAAACAAAAGGGTCTTCCGTTGAAAACGGAAGACCCTAATAACGATAGTCCGTCCCAAGTTATTGCTTCCAACACTTGTTGATGATTTTTAATAAAAATACACATACCTGTGAAAGAAGTACAGTTATAATTGATGAAATGGAAAATATTGAAGATATCTTCATTGACAAATTATCCCTTTTCTCTCATAAAAGTTTACAGGGATGAAAACAAATTTCTTACGGAGATTTATAATGGGAAATATTTACATCTTTTCTCCATTCGGAAGTACTTGGGACACCCCGTAGACTTTTTATTTTGGGATGTGTATTGTAACCTAAAGTGGTAGAGGGGGCGTTTCAAAACAGATAATCTGGACATTTTTCATATTAGTGGATGACCGTAGTTTAAGCACAAATGTACTTATCATTATCAAAATATCAAGCGAAGTGGTGGAATAAAAAAATCGGGACAAAGTATAGTAAGTAGTGGAGTGAAAAAATGTACCTCTATGCTCTCATGTATTTTAATTGTATATAAAGTGATGGGGGGGGGGGGGGGGGGAGGCTATAATAAAGGGAACTTGAAGTTAACTGTGAACACCAACTGAAAATTTAGTTATTTATATTGGATATGGCATTATTTTCTGTAAAATTGGTATTCCATAAAATTAATTATGTCAAAGATTATGTATGTGCAAAAATCTGGAGTGCGCATGCGTGAACATGTAGGGCAGTGATTTTTTCTGGCAGAGAGATTCTACCAAAAATACAGAATACAATGGACTTAGTGTGAAAAATCTTAGCTAAACATATGTAAGTACACTTTGATAGTGGTTTGTGGACAAATTGTCGTTATTTCATAAATCTGATTGATGATATTCTAAATCCTGAGTCCTGAGTTCAGTGCGCTTGGTCAGTACAACGGTAAACAACAGTGAACATAACTCATCCATACAACTTTGTAACTTACTAGTGTACACGTTAAGCGCCCAATGCTTTAAATGCCTGAGACAAAGAAACGTCCTCTTGATACAATGGAAACAGGTGAAAATTCCAGTGAGTCAAAAGGGGAACACGAGAAAGTACACGATTTTCAGATCAGGGACATTATGAATGGCATCGCTAACATTCAAAATACCTTAGCTAATTTTATGTTACGATTAGATAGCCAAGGACGACACATAGATGAAATAACGAAAGAAATAAGATCGAAAGATGGAATAAATGACAGATTAGAGTGTGTACAAGAACAAGCAAATGACACTTTATACACAATTACAGAGGTTGACCAAAAACAAAAAAAAATGGAACGAGAGATGGCAATGTTAAGAGACTATGTCGTTCGACTAGAATCCCAAGTAAATACCCAAAATTCTCAGATTCTAGAACTGCAATCACGATCGATGGAAAACAATGTTATAGTTAACGGTGTAGAAGAAAAGGCTCCCGAAAAAACAAATCCTGAGAAATTACCATTGATTTTGAAAAATGTATTTATACAAGATATGGGAATGGACGAAACGGTGGTAAATAATCTGCGCATCGAGAAACTGCACAGAATGGGAAGCTTTGATTCCCGCAGAAAATTCCCTAGACCTATACTTATCCAGTTTGCCGACAAACAAAGTAAAGATACAGTTATGAAAAACATAAAAGTTCTGAAGGAAAACAAATCAAGTATCCGCGTTGCACAGCAACTTCCTGAAGAAATGCGCGAAAAAAGGAAACAGCTTTACAATATACAGCAAAAGTATGCAGAGCGCAACATAGACACCAGAATAAAAGGAGACAAATTAGTATTCACCAAGAGTAACTCGGTATATAGGGACAAACTTGGACCCAGACCCACCGCCGATGAAGTTATTTCAGGGGAAGAGGTAAAAACCGTGTTCAGTGCTGGTAACTCTGTAGAAGATAACGGGAACCGCTTCACCGGTCACGCCACCGATGCCACATCGTACAAACAGGTCAGACGATCATTGGTCGAAGTCATGAGACTGGAAGGAGTACCGAGTGCTACCCATAACGTGTACGCCTACCGATTCGAAGGACAAGACGGCGCGATCCACGAAGGTTCGAACGATGATGGGGAGCATGGAGCAGGTAGACAACTATTACGAACACTGGTCGATAACGAAATAAAAAACGCGCTAGTTGTCGTATCGAGATGGTACAGTGGAAACAAACTGGGACCTCGTCGTTTCACCCACATATGCGATGTTGGACTCAGTGCTGTGAAAAACTTGCTCAACAAAGGCTGAATATAAACCCGAACGTGACATGCTCACTGTTTTTGTGTTAAACCATTCCCAGTTAAACGGTTAATTTTTCTTAAAAACGCTATAATGTTGTATCTGTTTATGAAGATGTAGGTAATTACTAAGTGCACGGAAACTTAAGCCTTTTTCTATATATATGAAATGTGAAGTACCTCATATGTGTTCCTTTTTTCTCATTAGCTTTGTTTTTTGTTTTTTTTTTTTTCATAAATTTATTTATTTATATATTTATTTTATATATCACCCAAATTTTTCGTCTTTACCGAACCTACTGAGATTTACAATTCCTGGGTTCATCAGTATAACAGTATGTACTTCATGTCTACTATGTGCCCGAAAAGTTCGGCTTTTTTTTCGATATACGGTGCACGAATATTTCAATCATAATATTGTTTTATTTTTTTTTTTATTTTTTTTCCTAATTTGTTATTAATGATCTTTTTGTAAACCAGTTCATCTTTTTTACCTTATTTATTTTGAATAAGTTATACAGTATTCCGGAATTTATTTATCCACTACGCTGGAGCATTGAGTTTTGATGTTACGTAGCATGTGTTTATATCCGGTTACGAATACTGATATTCATGGAAATGGTTTCTGTAGAAGGTAGTAATGTTTCCTTATTTCTTGTCTTTTTTTCCCCACAAAACACAGTAGGGGGCTAAACGTACTCTCTTTAATGTCAAAATTTTCTCGTTGTCTTGTATCTTACCCAAGAAAATTCAATTTACTGTTGTAAATATCCCGAGTTAAGCTATACACGAAAGAAGCACTTTTAAAAAGGGATCATACAGCAAATTAAATAATATATCTTTTTTATTTTAGACATATGAGCGTGCCTATGGCATCACCTACACCCGAACTGAATCTAGTTGTTATATAACGATACTTTTATTTCAAATTGATTACTATGATCAATACAGTGGTTTTTGGGGGGTTAAACTCGACGCCAATTTCACCAAGACATGCCTGCACTTTTTTTTCCATATTACTTTTCATTAGTTGATATCTTTCTTCTCTTCTTCCACACTGGGGCAATGATTATAGTTAAATCCAATGGACAACAAGGATCTTGAGGAAAATAAGTTAAAAGTATTAACTTTAAACTGCCAAGGGCTCAATGATTTCAATAAGAGAAAAGATGTGCTCAAAAATCTTAGAATGAAAAACTACAATATTTATTTTTTACAAGATACGCATTTTAATGAAAAAGAGGAAATATTAATACAATCACAATGGGGATCTAAAGCTTTTTTTAATAGTTATAAAACAAATTCAAGAGGGGTAGCAATTCTTTTAAATAATAATTTTGAATATAAGGTACACAATGTACATAAAGACGACAGTGGTAATTATGTGATACTAGATACCACTATTGAAAATATGAACCTTTTACTAGTAAATATATATGGTCCAAATTTAGATACACCCAATTTTTATTCGGAAATAATAGATAAAATTGACTCGTGTCTAAATACCCAGCATATTATAATGGGGGGTGATTTTAATCTAGTAATGAATAAAGATTCAGATTCTATGAACTATAAGCACTTGAACAACCCAAAAGCTAGAATGGAAGTATTGAAATTAATAGATACATTTAATCTGGTAGACATATTTAGGGAAACTAATCCAAATCTAAAGAGATATACATGGAGGAGAAAAAACCCCATAAAACAAGCTAGATTAGATTTTTTCCTAATATCTGAAACACTTACAAACCGAGTACCACAAATTAAATATGAAAATAGTTATCGATCAGACCATTCTCCTGTGATTTTAGAATATAAAATAAATGAATTTATAAACGGGAAAGGCTTCTGGAAATTTAATAATTCCCTTTTAGTTGATATGACATATATTAATTCTATTAAAAAAATAATTAGGGAAGTCAAAAGTCAATATGTTTGCCCCATATACAACTTAGAAAACTTAGAAAATATTAGAAATGACGAGATACAACTCATAATTGATGATCAACTTTTTTTGGACATTCTGCTTGCTGAAATAAGAGGCAAATCCATCTCATATTCTGCCTATAAAAAAAAAAAATTAAATGAAAGAGAAAAAAAACTAGAAAAAGATATTGTTTCTTTAGAGCAGAATCTAACAGAAAACTCTTTAAATTCACTTTCAGACAAACAAGATGAGTTACTTAACATAAGAAAAAATAGATTAAAAGGTCATTGTATAAGGTCAAAGTCTAAATGGATTGATGAGGGGGAAAAGCCTACTAGATATTTTATTAATCTTGAGACTCGGAACTTTATTAACAAACAAATTCCAAATATAGAAAAAGAAGATGGGTCATTCATTCTTGATCAAACAGAAATATTAAAAGAAACAAAAGCCTTTTATGAAAAGCTGTATAAGAAAAGAGAAATCATAGATGAATATAGTTTTTATGATAAGTTGAAAACAATAAATAGCCCTAAACTTAATAATGAAGAATTAAACACCCTTGAAGGTCCTTTAACGAATACAGAGGTACTGAATTTCCTTAAAAAAACAAAAAATGACAAAAGTCCTGGCCCAGATGGTTTCACAAGTGAGTTTTTTAAATTTTTTTGGAAAGACTTAGGTTCATTCATTACAAGAGCAATAAATCAATCCTTTGAAATAGGAAGTTTTTCAGAAATTAATAAACTTAGTGTAATAACGTGCATTCCAAAGGCAGGAAAACCTAAAAAGTTTTTGAAAAATTGGCGCCCTATAACTTTATTAAATGTAATTTACAAGTTAGCATCAGGAAGTATAGCTGAACGTATGAAAACAGTTCTAGATAAACTGATAAATAAGGACCAGACTGGATTTCTAAAAGGAAGATTTATTGGGGAAAATATAAGACTTATTTATGACCTCATGTACTATACAGAACAAAATGATATACCAGGCCTATTAATGTTAATTGACTTTGAAAAAGCTTTTGACACTATCTCATGGAGTTTTATCTCGAAAGCACTAGATCTTTTTAATTTTGGACCCTCCTTTAAAAAATGGATTAAAACCTTTTATAATGGAATAAAAGCTTGTGTAATTCAAAACGGTGTAATTTCAGAATATTTTTACCCGGAAAGAGGCTGTAGACAAGGGGACCCAATATCGCCATACCTATTTTTACTTTGTGCTGAAATTTTAGGAATACTAATAAGAAACGATAAAGATATTAAAGGCATAATCATAGATGGGGAAGAATACAAAATAACTCAATACGCAGACGACACCTCAATAATAATGGATGGTACACCTCAATCATATGATGGCATCCTCAGGGTTTTAGACTCTTTCGCACAGGTTTCAGGCTTAAAAATAAATTTCACAAAAACAAAAATGGTTTGGATCGGTAGTAAAAAATTTTCAAGAGATGTATTTCATCACTCACGATGGAAACTGAGTTGGGACAATTTAACATTTGAGCTCCTAGGTATTAAATTCTCAGTAACACTAGATGAAATGGAAGATTTAAACTACTTACCAAAACTCTCAGAAATAAGAAAATTAATAAATCAATGGAAATCAAGAAAATTAACCCCTATTGGGCGAATCACAGTCATTAAGACATTATTAATACCAAAATTAAATAATTTAATACTAACATTACCCAACCCAAGTACTGATTACTTGAAAAACTTCGAAAATGATATTTTTCAATTTTTATGGGGTGGTAAAGTGCATAGAGTAAAGAAGAGTATAATTGTACAAGATTACTGCCATGGAGGTCTCAAAATGATTGATTATAGGGATTTTATTACCGCACTCAAATCCACTTGGATAAAAAGACTTATTAGGGCTGATACAAAATGGGTAAAGCTTCTAGAATCCATTCTGAAAATTAAAATCCCAGAAATATGGAGGAATGGCACAGATTATTCACATAGTTTATGTAAAACTTTGGGAAATTCATTCTGGAAAGAGGTGTTCATTAGCTGGTTAAAAATACAGGAGCAAAATGTATTAATAAGTAAACCCCAGGTTATAAATGATAATATATGGTACAATCCGAAAATCACAGTAGACAATAAATCAGTATTTTTTAAAAGCTTTGCCAATACAAGATTTATCTTTGTTAGTGATTTACTTAATATTAATGGAACTTTTATAAGCTTTGAAAAATTGAAACAAATAAATCCAATGACAAACTTTATTGAATATGCAAGTTTAAGAACTGCTGTAAGGACCAGACTAAATACACAAGATTTAAACATACCAAACTTACAAACAATAAAAGAATATGGACCTGTTATCCCTAATCATATCCTAATTTTTAATAATAACCGTAAAGGCTGCAAACTTATGTACAACTTATTATTAGATAAAAAGAGAGAAACATGTACATCTATACCAAAATGGAGAGAAAATGGTCATAACTATGCACAAGAAACCTGGCACAAAATTTTTGAACTCCCCTTTAAATCTACACAAGAATCAAAACTACATTGGTTACAGTTCCAAATTCTTCATAGGATTGTTCCGACAAATAAATATCTTTTCAAAATAAAAAAAGCAGAGTCTCCTGTATGTACTTTCTGTAAAAGAGATGAAGAGAGTATTGGACATTTATTCTATGAATGTACTATTGTAAAAGAATTATGGTCTGCTGTTGAAGACTGGATTTTGCGACAGTTTGATCTGTTAATAACATTTGATAAACAATCAGTTCTCTTTGGAAAATATAAAAATAGAGATATTTATAGATTTTTTAACTTGTTGGTTCTTATTGTGAAGCAATATATTTTTTCTTGTAAATACAAAAGTAATACAAATCCAAATATACATGGATTAAAAAATGTTGTAATAGAAAGGCTCTTGACTGAAAAATATATGCTAATGAAAAATTGTAGATATAAGGAGTATGAAAGCCATTGGCAAAATATATGTGATAAGCTATAGCACTGTACTATATATAGTTAAATTGTCTCTTTATGTGTCTCATCTCAATCTTGTTTTGAACTGTGATGTCCTTTTTTCGTGTTTTATCCTTTTTTCCTCCCTTAAGTATCCCGGTAGAACAGGGATCTATCACATGATTATGGTTTAAGTTTTATATTCATATTTGAACAATGCCCCAAACCTTTTCCTTGCTCTCTCCCCTTCATTTACTCTCTCTCTCTCTCTCTCTCTCTCTCTCTCTCTCTCTCTCTCTCTCTCTCTCTCAAAATTTACTTTCACTACATAAGAACTGTATAATATAGAATAATCATATACTTAGAAGCTTTTCAAGAAATTTATATAAATACATGTACAAGATAAGTCATGTATGTATGTATATATGTTGTGAAAGTGAAAAACTCAATAATAATAATAAAAAAAAAAAAAAAAAAAAAAAAAAAAAAAAAAAAAAAAATAAGGATAAAATTAGGATATTCTTCATTTTTGGTAGGTCTACCGAGGGGCTACATTTCACAATATCCTATATTTACAATTGCAAATATTTTTCCTTATATAAACCTATAGAAAAGCGAAAACGGTCAATTCTGTATGAACGTTTTCATGACGTCACAATGATCATAGCACGCTCTTATCGTTTGTTGCTAGGATTATTGTAAACTTGAAATTTTGGTAATTTTAACAGTTCTGAACAATTTGTTTTTTTTTCAAACATAAATATAAGTAATTAACAGCAATGTTAAAAAGTTCATCGGGATATTAAGTTGGTTGGTACATGATAAAATCTACCGAGAAGCCCTACGGGCTTCACAGGATTTGATCACGTGACCAACCAACTTCATATCCCCGTGAACTTTTTAAATTGCTGTTTATTTTTCAAATGAACGTTTTCGTGACGTCACAATGATCAAATTACGCACTTATCGCTTGTCGCTTGGATTATTGTAAACATAAAATCTCGGTAATTTTAATACTTCTGAACGATTCATATTTTTCAAACGTAAATATAAGTAATTAACAGCAATGTTAAAAAGTTCACCGGGATATGAAGTTGGTTAGTACGTGATCAGTTGTACTGAGAAGCCCTTCGGGGTTCACAGGATTTGATCACGTGACCAACCAACTTCATATCCTGGTGAACTTTTTAAATTGTTAAACTATGACCGTCATCCTTTCAGCTACATACCATTAACAATGGCCTAATCTTACGAGAAGGAAATTTGGTATACATATTATCTTAATAATATCTATGTCATATTTCATTTTGGGTACGATCGGGCAATTTTTTATAGAGTTGTGCCCCTTGGGCGTAACCAATTCCAAAACTTTTGCAGTATCCGTTCATTTTCTTCGCAGATGCTTGAAAGGTAGGCGGCATAAGTGTTTTGCAAACATTTCTAGTTTTATTGATATAAGCGATGTAGATTGTATTTGAATGTTAAGCTTCCTGTCACGTGATCAATTCATTAAACATTTGAACGCCGTATTGTGTGCAGTGCAGTTGTTTTACAGCTGTTTGGCAAGGTATTTTGTTGTTTTTTTTTTACTTTCAGTTTGATTTGGAGATAGTGCTGATATTGTGAAAGTTTAGAAAACATTCTTATCCTATCTTATATCCTGAACTATAAAACTGATTATATTAAAAGAAAAAAATAATATATTTATCGGCTCAAACAGTCCTAAAAACACCCTGTAAAATCAAGAAACCAAAAATTTTCTGAATGAGGTAGCATATCTATCATTGTATTTGTAATGTTAACAATAACCTATAAACAACAAGTATGCGATTCGATGCATATTGTTTTATACCAGTTTTACACTGTATTTGGGAGAAAAAAAGAGAAAGGAATGCCCAATATGTCACACAGCTGCTTACCATCGTGGTCCTTAGTTCACTTTTGCTCAAATATCTCTAAAACGGTTTCCAACTCCTGAACATTTGTTGAATAAAATATGTGTATATTAACAAGACCTTTCATTTCCTATTAAAAAAAGGCAAGTGGCTAAATTAGAGGCAAACGGGGCTCCTTTAATTATAACTCTCTACTGAGCAAAAATATTATATCAGGGTTAGAAGCAAAAATGGTTTTCTTGACCTTATCTACCAAATCAAGTTCATATCTGAAATCCGTTTTAAAATCCAAGAATGCCATGAAGTAATATTGAGGTTTTAAATTTTTATTTCGGAATTTTTGATTCTGCGGTCTTAGTTTAGAAATAAGTAAAAATTTCATTTCCATTCAGGTATTTTTAAGGTTTGAAAGTTACCTTTTTCGAAACAGTGCAGGCAACGGGAGCAAGCAATATCTAACAATTTCGTAAAGAAGATAAACCGATGTCTTATGCGTTGAGATGTGACCCGAGTTTCAACCATTTGGGCAATTTCGTTCATCTTGAAAGGGTATATAACTTGTGTGTCGCCTTACTCACTGCGGCCTTAGATGTACATTAAAACAATTACTAGTCAAGTGTGTATGTTTTGTCGATAGATCTCTTCTACAACATTCGATCCAAAGTAAAATATATGTATCTGGTTATTACAAAGAGAATGTCAAAAACTTCATGTCACCCCCTCCCCATGGATCTATGGTAATTGATGAGTTTATTCAAACCTTGGGACATCTCAGCCGTTGAGAGGTAAAGCAGGACTTCTCGCCATATTAATTATGACTCATCATTCATTATTTTTGTGGACGAGTCCAAATTGGCATCATAGGCACGGAACATCTGCGGTGGGTGGGCTGACATCCCCCAACACAATTTTATGAAGTCATGAAATTATCCCATCCCCACCCCTCCTTCGCTTTTGTCGAACCATGTAATAAGTGAAACTTTCAATATGGAATTCTTATAGAATTGAATTGAATTGAAGTTTGTCGTTCGTTGTCTCATCACAATCATGTCCATGTTCGGTCGGGTTTATCCGGGTAGGCTTTGTGCGTAAGATTCGGATTCGGAATCGGAAGAGTCCCATCCGGAGAAGGAATCGGAGTCTGACTGTGCACGCATGTCCTTCAGCATTTTTACTATGTCACGTTGTTAAGAGCTCTCCTTCGGTTGTTGAGTTTGTTTAGGTCGGCTCCACTGCTCACCTTTTTTCCTCTTTCTGGATTTTTTGCAACTTTAGCAATGATTTTGCCTAGCAAATTTTTCCCCGGCCACGCAGCTTGTTTGGTGTTTTCAGTGCCAACCCTATCAAGCCCGTAACCCCATGTATCGTTGTATGTAGATTCAACGAAAATAGCATGTTTGTTAGAAAAGCGCAATTTCTCACGAAATCCTTCGACCTGCACACATTTATTTTCAACAACCTCCGTCATTACTTTTTCGCACGTGTTGTTCCACTGCTCATTGTTTTCACTTTGTCGCCGATCCGCTTAGCGGACAGCGCATCTGTGGCGCTCTGTATTTGAGCAGCTGCATCTTGGTCACCACATCTCATTGCTTTAGCGAATTGGAACGCATGTTCCGCTGACGTATGTGGAACGCCATAAAGGGTCATCTCACATTGAAAAAGAAATTGGAAAGGACGTTATCTTCACCGTTAAAGGCAATGATATTTTGTTGAACCTCGTAAGAATCGCCCTTTTGATCTCCCGGGGTATGACCTGATTTTTTTTTATACAAACTTTACATTTTGATTCACTTTTACAGTGTTTTCTTGTATGGTCGGTACCCCAGCAATTTGTGCAAAGCAAATGCTTTACAACCTTAAGTTGTTTGTGAAATATGTAGTTGTTACAAAACAAAATAATGTCAACAAATCGGTTTATCCCCTCCAAATGATTATATGCCAGTGGATGTGTTCATTCAAACCATCGGACATCTCAACTGCTGAGTGAAAGATAAACTAGAGCTTTGCGCCGTACTATGTATCAGCCATAATTTTTGCTCGCCGATTAGTTGACAAGTTCAAATGGGGATCGTAAAATACTCCGGAGCACACCATGTGTGTGTACATTTCACAGCCATGAAGCATCGGGGTGGGTGGGCTACCTCTCCCATTTTTTTGGCAGCAGACACATTTTTAACTTCACTAAATAAAAAGTGGAAATGTCATGGGTACCCCCTACTCTCCACTATTGTCGGAGCATTTAATATATGACATTAAAAATAAGGAATTTTAATTGAATTGAATTAAGTTACAACAAAAACTGCCTACCCTTTCCAAACCCAACCCCATCACAACGCATTATGATTTTCCTTCATGATTTTGAGAATTCTGCCTTGCTTAATTGCTTGTCAAGATTGTTTGAATGAAGATAATACGTGCTTGAATATCCTTTCCTATTTCCATAATATTTATTGATATAACAAAAACAATTTAAAATTTAATTGTTTTATCTTCCGCTTTCAAGCTTACATGCAATTACTTAAATGATACGCGCATGTGTATTCCTAAAAAGAAATAAAATTATTTCATTTCAAGTGATGATCATGCACCAGATCAAAGTAAGATTGAAATTTCTTCTTAAAAACGCTCCGTTATGAATTTATGATCAGCAGCGAAAATTAATTTTTTTTAAAGATTACCTCATATTAATCCATGCATACTTCCATTGAATAATTTTGTTTAGTCAGGCAAGCTTTTTCGAAAGCTATTTCTTGTTTCCAGTCCTTTGTTTGGATATTTTTTTTAAATTTATATAAAAATCAAATCTATGTTAAAGAAAAGAAAGTAAATATATTTCTCTTATATCTTAACTAATTTAGTGAAATGCTAGTTTCGAGTCCATTATTAAGTGGAGTGTCCGTGTCATGTCTTCATTCAGCGTAGATTGATTTCTGTGCAAGAAAAACCTTTTACAACCTTTTCTGGTTTAAAATTAAAAAAGGACTTCTAAAATGTAGAAAATTATGTATGAGCTGAGTCTTTTTTTTCCCCAATCTGAAAAAATATTAAAACATATATTAAGATATTGATTGCATACTAACTACGCAGATGCTTTATACACTATTAAGTCATAAAAGTACTGCCATTCCCACTAGTTACTAATAGACTTTGACATTTACTGACAATGTTATAACATTACTGATAAACTTATGACGTGTTTACTGACGGTACTAAGAAACTTAGAATATTACTGACAAACTGAGACAGTACTGATAAATTTAGTGAAGACCTGACATTTTTTTCTGACAAACTGACCAGTACTGATAAGTACTTTAAGCTTAATCTAGAGCATAAAAGGTGTGGAATTGTATTTAATAATGTATTTAGCCGGGCTCTGCTGAAAGCAGGGTCCTGGCTGTAGGCAGCCAAATCGCCCAATGTTACAATAAATAGCACATCTTTAAAAATGAACAAAACATCCAAACAGCGTCGTAGTAAAAGCTTCCGCTTTACCAAATAGTTACACAAAGAGCCATGTTCTGTCAAAAGTGTTGGCATTTTGGTTTTTTAGCTCACCTGAGCTGAAAGCTCAAGTGAGCTATTCTGATCACATTTTGTCTGTCGTCTGTCTGTCCGTCTGTCCGTCCGTCCGTCCGTAAACTTTTCACATTTTCAACATCTTCTCAAGAACTACTTGGCCAATTTCAACCAAACTTGGCACAAATCATCCTTAGGCAAAGGGGATTCAAAGTTGTGAAAATTAAGGGCCATACCCGTTTTCAAGGGGAGATAATTAGAAATTAATGAAAAATTTTGAGAAATTTTCAAAAATCTTCTTCTCAAGAACCAGAAAGCCAGGAAAGCTGAAACTTGTGTGGAAGCATCCTCAGGTAGTGTAGATTCAAAGTTGTGAAATTCATGACCCCCGGGGGTAGGGTGGGGCCACAATGGGGGGTCGAAGTTTTACATAGGTATATATAGAGTAAATCTTTAAAAATCTTCTTCTCTGAAACTAAACAGCCAGGAAAGCTGAAACTTGTGTGGAAGCATCCTCAGGTAGTGTAGATTCAAAGTTGTGAAATTCATGACCCCCAGGGGTAGGGTGGGGCCACAATGGGGGGTCGAAGTTTTACATAGGAATATATAGAGTAAATCTTTAAAAATCTTCTTCTCAGAAACTAAACAGCCAGGAAAGCTGAAACTTGTGTGGAAGCATCCTCAGGTAGTGTAGATTCAAAGTTGTGAAATTCATGACCCCCAGGGTAGGGTGGGGCCACAATGGGGGGGTCGAAGTTTTACATAGGAATATATAGAGTAAATCTTTAAAAATCATCTGCTCAGAAACTAAACAGCCAGGAAAGCTGAAACTTGTGTGGAAGCATCCTCAGGTAGTGTAGATTCAAAGTTGTGAAAATCATGATCCCAGGGGGTAGGGTGAGGCCACATTGGGGGGGGGGGGATGTTAAAATTTTACATAGAAATATATAGAGTAAATCTTTGAAAATCTTCTTCTCAGAAACTAATCAGCCAGGAAAGGTGAAACTGTTGTTGAAGCATCCTCAGGTAGTGTAGATTCAAAGTTGTGAAAACCATGATCCCTGGGGGTAGGGTGGGGCACAATGGGGGGTCGAAGTTTTACATAGGAATATATAGAGTAAATCTTTAAAAATCTTCTTCTCAGAAACTAATCAGCCAGGAAAGTTGAAACTTGTGTGGAAGTATCCTCAGGTAGTGTAGATTTAAAGTTGTGAAAATCATGATCCCTGGGGGTAGTGTGAGGCCACATGGGGGGGGGGGGGTGTTAAAGTTGTACATAGGAATATATAAAGTAAATCTTTAAAAATCTTCTTCTCAGAAACTAATCAGCAAGATGATTCTTTATCATTGTTAAAACTTTGGCTCCAGGACAATTCTTCGGCCTCACAAGAAGGTTCAGAGTTTGATGTAGCTAAATATCCCATATATAAACAATTGTAAAGGATCTTTTTGAGAACTGCAATACTCAACATGTGATATGACTATAGAATTGAAGCAGGCAGCTATTTTTTAATTAGAATCTTTTTGTATTACTGTATTGAGTTATTGCCCTTGATTTATTGATTCTTGATTATTTTAATTAATGCATCCACTGTTAACCAATTATTGTGATGATTATTTTTATACAATAATAAATATTCAATGTATATAAGTTGTTCTGCATAAGAAGTTTTGGGTAAGGCCAGATTATTTTGTTTATTTTTGATTTCCAATTTTTAGATACTATGAATTATTTTAGGTTGACACATATATAGTGACAGTGTCTATTGCATTTCGATGAGCGACTGTTTGGGGTTAAACTTGAACAGGTATGGATAGATTGAGTGTGTGAACATCCTTGCTCTATCTAATCTAAGTGTTTTCTAACCTTCGATACAAAGTTTGGGTCATTCCTGCACTGTATCGCATTAATACAAGTGTGCAGTCACATCTGCTTGTATTGGTGGTGGTAGCGGCGGAGCACTAATGTATGGTCATCCATGCTGGTGTTCAGGCCTTTCTAGCGCAAGTGTGCGGCACTCCCTGCTTGCGTTAGGTTGAGCTGTTGGTGCAAGTGTGCGGTCATCCCTGCTTGCGTAAACGTTGGTACCTGTTGAGTTGCGTAGGTGTGCGGTCATCCCTGCCTGCGTAACTTTGAGTCCCTATATATGTGCAGGAGCGGTGATTAAAGTCTGCTCTTGTAAATATTGGCAGCAATCAGGGCTATCCGAGTTCCAAGGGGGAAAAATGGATTTTATTTATACAGGATCTACATGTATTATTGTACATTGTCCAGATTGTTTGTTTTATGACTCCATGTAGCTGACTTTATCATACCTATTGTTCCTCAGGTGAGCGATGTGGCCCATGGGCCTCTTGTTTAAATTTCGAGAGAGTTGTCATTTCTAGTTTTCTTATTAATAACGTGTTATAAAAACAAGACTATGTATTTTCGACACATACAATACACATAATTTTCCATGAACTATTTTGCTGGCGTTGAAGTAATGGGATTGAAAATAAAACGCTTGTTGCAAAATTCAAGGCAGCAACTGTTGAACTTTTTCTACTAGACAGACACATTTTTGTTTATAGCTATGTATTTTCGACACATACAATGCACATAATTTTCCATGAACTATTTTGCTGGCGTTGAAGTAATGGAGATTGAAAATAAAACGCTTGTTGCAAAATTCAAGGCAGCAACTGTTGAACTTTTTCTACTAGACAGACATATTTTTGTTCATAGCTGTTTACAAAATTTGGTCGCTATCCTACGCTTTGCCGACATTAAAAGCATGAGAGAGAGAGGAGAGAGAGAGAGAGAAAGATTTTCAGTCATTACTATACAATATGCATGAAGGCACACCAAAAGAGCCCGGCGTTTAGTACTTTAGTACTTTGATTATGATAAAAAAGAATTAAACGATTAATAAACTAATTGATAACATTTTCCTTGAATGAAAATGTCAATTCTTTATATGATTATATAAGTGAAGGAAAAATTAAGCTTTGATTTTTGAAAATAAGAAAATGGCGGATTTTATTATATTCATGTTGTAAGCATGAATTTTGATAGGTATTAAGAAACGAAAAGTCAGTGAAAAAACTTGAGCTAAACATCAATAAACTTGATCACCAATAACACTACCTAGCTATTACCATTCAATCTACCCGTATTACCCATGCACAGATTTACGGGGGATCTGAACCCCCCCCCCCCCCCCCCCCCCTTGCACCCTCCACCCGAAAATGTAATTTCTGAAATTTGTATAAAAAATATGCCCCCTCCCCTGGGAGAACATTTACAATATTTCTACTCTTTTAAAATGAGTTTGGAGTCCGCGCATTTTACATATTAAATTCATGCACTGTGTTTCCGTATACTTATGATCGCAGTAAGCTTGAAGCGCTTTGGACAGAGGCTGAAGGTGTTTAATATGAATCTAAAAATGAAATTATCCATCTACAATGAAGCTTGAAGAGACTATATTTTATTTAAACATTATGTTCCGAATTTAAAACTCATCCTTTTTATATTTTAAATTCTTAGAAATGATAAATGACAACTCCTTTACTTCAAAAACTGGGGGAGGGGGTATAAAGGGGTGTTAAAACAACATATTGCATTATTGTTCAGCCTTACCGAGCATTCAGACCTGAGGACGTGTGCGTACATACAAGTACATGTCTGTCTGTCACCTTATTGTCCCCAACCTCGCTACCGTGCATTGCAAATTGTCAAGAAAGGTCTCTGTACAGTAGCTATTATATAATCACTTGCCGGCCATTCAGACCTTAGGAAGTGTATGTACATGTACACGAGTTTCTGTGACCTCATTGTTCCAAATCTCCCTACCGTGTACTGCAGATTGTCAAGAAGGACTGTGTACAGTAGCTATTACATAACCAGCGACCGAGGAAAAAAATGTCAACATCCTCATTTCAAACTTTAACTTCAATCAACCAGTTGTTAAACATGTGTTTTTAGGTTCTGTGATCAATTGATCTGGTGTAAAATGAAACAGTGACTAAATTGACCGCTCTAAGTTAATCTAAATAATTATACATTGTAAGTCATAAAAATTAAATAGGATTGCATGTAGGATTGCATGTTAACTTATTAATAAGCAATTCCTGGTTAAACTATTAGTAACTTAAAATTCCTTATAATTCAAAATCAATACAAACTCTCTCTCTCTCTCTCTCTCTCCTCTTGCTCTCTCTAGTTCTCTCTCTCGTTCGCTCTCTCTCTCTCTCTCTCTCTCTCTCTGAGAGAGTCTATATAAACTCCAACATGTATAGAAAACACTAGTACTACATTTACACATTATTATGTATGTTGTGTATGTTCCTACCAGGGCCACTGAATGATAAAGAATTGGTAATGAAATTTGCAATTTAACTTATCAGGGAATAAATTCCTGGGTAAACCGTTAGTAAATATAATTCAAAATCAATGCAAAACCCGTCAGTAAAATTTTCTAAGTTAATCAGTATTGCCAGTACATCGTCCGTAAATGTCTATGTTTATCGGTAAAAAATGGTAAATTCAGTACTGTTTGGACTTAGTAGTGATAGCTACGAATACAAACTAACTCTGGATGCATGTTGCTAATTTCAGAACATAAAAAATACCTGAATTATGTAATATCTAAAATGTTCTGTGTCCTTTATTTAGAGCAGATTAAATGTTGTAACATTAGCCTTGCACAGCCATATTTTGGTAATCTGTAAGAGTGTCTAAGCAAACAGACCTTCTCAAATGAATAAATCATGTCTGATCTTGCTAATATTACAATATTTGAAAACTGTTTTAAACGCAAATTTAGATACTGGACACATAATACATGGGCAGATGGTCTTCAGCAACAAAAAGAAATTATATTTGATTACATGTTTCTTATTTTAAAACACAAAAAGCTTTAAATCATGTATGGTTTGAATTTTAAATAATATCAGCATACGTTATATAGCATTCATTGGATTCTATTAGAGCATCAACTTCCACAGTCCTTATCAGGTGCAGTTATTGTCATATAACTGGCAAAAGAGAACGTAAGTATTCCTTTAATTTTTCTTCGCCGTCATAACATACTTTGATAATGATAAAATTCCTTTTGATATAAAACTTTTGTTATATCTGTGAGGAACTCGTCGGTTTTGATAAGTATATATATATATATATATATATTATTTTAAAATAAACATTTATCTTAGAATTCAATATAAGAGAACACCATGAATTATTTTAATATTATCAACCAAACTCTGACGTCAGCCTTAAAACTTATTATCCCATTAACCCTTTTGAGGATATTTTAACACGGTTAGCGGTTTCGCAGGACAATTAAGCCAACATTTTGCTTTTAAACAGCAGTAAAAGGAGGTCGTTTTGCTTTTGTCTATTCTTTTGTGCATAATGAATAGTTCTACACTATTTTGGATTTTTTTGTAAAGATAAAGGTCACTTTAACTTGACCATGTCTAAATTTGTCGGTCACGTGACTTCTTAGGGTCACGTGGGCGTCTTTTAGACAAAAAACGTCAATGCTATTTGAGACAAAAAGTTCAAAAGCAAGGCAAAGACAGTTTAGAGTAAGTAATATGGCAACATATTCAAAATTATCCCTACATCATAGAAATCAATGCTCATTCAGTTGTAAAGTTTACTTGTTATGTAAATTTCTTAAAAAACTGGCTACTTGTTCCAAAAATAGTGCATTTTTGTATATTTTGATTAAAATAACAAATTAAACCTTCATCTCTCAAAAAATGAGCATCAGTTTTCATACAGAACTCATAAAGGGGAAGAAAATTATACCAAGTTAAATAATATCTATAGCCGTCTTGCACTTGAACTTTTGCATTTAATTTCTCAATTTGGAAGGTCTCTCGAATCAATACACATTTCAAATGCACAAGTGATCCCAAAAGGGGAGGTAACTCTTTGAGAGATAACTCCTCTGAAATAGGCGCAATGTCATTTATCACCTAATCCGAATTAATTTTAAGATATGTTTCAACAGTACATTATGTAAACGGTTATTTAAACATAGTGTTCATGTTTTATTTATTCTTAAAGAGACAAGAAGGTAACGATGAATCGCCCGCACTTCCTCTGTCGCATCATGGATGTAAACAAAAAACCCCGCTGTGTATGAATTTTCTTGGTTAACCGCTTTCGCGGAGTTAGTGAGTTCTGGAATTTGAGAAAAATAATCCGAGCTAAATGTACTCACAATTATTTGATGGGTTGGATGTCATATAAGCCCCTGATAATTAAATTGCTACTATTATAAATTGAAATATAAGATAAATGTATGGAGTATTTTTTCACTATTATTTAATGCCAGATGAATCCATGTGCTGCCTTTGCCCAATGACTGCATAATGCATATTCTATAGCACTGCTTGGGTCTGTATATATAATATTATTCTGGGAAGGGGGTTCAAAGGGATAACTTTATTCTGTTTGCCAGGAGCCAGGTACCATCGTGTTTTACTATGTAAATTGTGAATTAAATTAGAAATTTCCACAGGGACTATACATGTAGATATGCCCATGTATGAGGCCTTTTACCACCCCCCATAGGCATTCCATCAAACACATATATTACACATGTTACACTTTTAATATATATAATTAACACTCATTAAAATTACTATTATTTTTATTCAACGCATGAAGAATGATTAAGATTAAGGAGAGGGAGAGGATTAGCATATCTATTCCCTCACAAAATAACTTCTAATTGCTTATTTCTCATTACCGAGAAAGAAAAGATGGTGTGTAATTCCTGCGACAAGGCCATCAAAAGCCATTTTTGGTTCAAATCAATATATAGAATATAAATAAGTCTGAATTCTCCAATGTGAGAGACTCTCTCCCACCCATTTACATCCTTAATACATGTACATGCAGCATATAGCAATTTAATATATTAACTTAAGTAAATGCATGTCCTTCCCCTTCCACTTCTCAAACAAAATTATGAATTTAAAAACAATTATATTTGGTTCCTTTGTTTTATTAAATCAAGAAGATAAAAAGACTTTCTGAAGAAATAAAAATTATGTGACATCATTTAAATCTGACATATGCATGCAAACTCATAATTGTAATTTCTTTATATGATGTCAATGTGTTTATTGTATGACTTCTTAGTTATGCTCCTCTCTCTCTTCAAAAACACAGTTTTCCTGTTCTTAAAGTTCAGGTTTTCCTTTTCATCATTTCATCTTTTATATGACTCCAGGATAAGGGTGGGGTAAAATTGTCACCAATAAGAACATCATTTATGTAAATCCCAAAACAAAGCAGGTACCAGCTAAAATGAAAATTATATATATTTCAGAAAGTTTAAATTTTAATCAAAATGGCTAAAAGACTGAAATGGAGCATTTTGTACAATTTGATAGACAATGGAATTTGTTTATCTTAATAAACATTTCATTATGTTCAGGTGTGCATTTAAATTTTACACAAATTGAAATACAGTTTTGAAATAGCTTTTCAGTTTGACCGATTTGAGATTATGAGCATCCTCACCCCTGATATGTGCATGAGAGTTTATTTATTTATTTGCTTTACCCAGCCTGACCTTAAAAATGCACCTGTCTCTCTCTGATAGAAGTATCAGATTTGTCATTATTTCAATGATAAATTATTGTATGTATACATGTATGTCATTTACTTACATTTTCTTCAAACCTTTTTTTCATATAAGTGTAACTCTTTTCAGATTACTCTTAAATTAGCAAAAATAATTATGTGAAGTCATACAATTTAATTTACATGTATAGGACATGTCAACAGTAATTTGAATATTTTTTGAAAGGTCTACATACACTTTGCATGGATAGGTAAAATGACCAGCACTTTAAATATTATTTGAAAGTTACACATGCACATTCTACACAAACAATACCATATATGATCATACATGTAGATTCATCATTTAGAAACAATCAGATGGAGACATGCATGCAGTCAATAATTTATTATCATTTGTTTTTTTTTTTTATTACCAATAGTACAGAATCATAAGTATGAACCCAGGTGAGAATAGTTCATACAGTGTTATGATAGTAATACATACTGTCGGAGTTATAATAAAAATCAAAAGAATAAATGTGCATGAACATCCTATATCAATTGGATGAATGGGTTAAAAATATAAATGAACTGTCATGGAAGAATTTTGAACACAGTATAAAGGTGTTCTTGATCAACTGTTCATCAATTTCCAGAAAATAAAATCAGCTGTTTGTAACAATCTTTTAGCATGTACTGTACTGGTTTTCAGAAAATCAAATCAGCTGTTTTCACACTGCATTGTATTGTTTACTTACAAATTGAAAATCAAAAACAACAACAGTTGTGTAAAGATAAGTATTGTCAGTACAAGTACGATGAACTGACTCATGTCGATTGGTTCAGATGAAAATGATCAACAATTTAACGGACTACATGTACTGTATAGTGTATAGGCCTAAATGTAAACAATCCAGTCTCTCCTCATGTTTTGAACGAAACACATTAAGTCGAACAGAAATTCATCAACTCTGTAAAACCACAATACAATAGTTATTAAGCTATCTGGTGCATTACAAATACTCTGTATATCTATTCTACATTCCTGATAAATCATCAAAAGATCGCTATCATCGGGATACCAGCTACACGTGTTTACATCGTCTGACGAGCGCTTTTAGGACACAGATTCACACCCATACGACAGATGCGTTATGGAAATTCTTCGTATATTCTGATTATTATAAACATTTAAAAACACACATGAATGATTCGTAGTTATATTTTTCTTATGAAATATTAAATCAGCTGTATTTTTTGCTTAAACCGCTGTTTTCGGTATATTTTCTATATATGGAGATAGAGAGGCGGGGCGTATATTATGACGTCATATCTCATTATCCCTTCATTAGCATATCAAAACGATGTGTAGCCTTATCTATCCTTCGTTGCGCTCTGTTTTCCAGACAGTGTATATATCACTTTTACAGGAAACTTTGCCAATGCACAGGTAGATAAAGAACTTAAAATGCATACAAAACACTAATGTAAACAAACTAACACATGTTAGTGTGTACTTTCTGTTTACAGTTATACGATTGCAAACTGCAAACTTTGTGAAAATTTGATAAAATCGACTGCACAGACATATCTTTTATTAATTTGATTTACTTGGTCTGAAGTGTGCTTAAAAAAAGAGAGAAAATAAGGACTTTTTCTCAGTTTGATAAGATTAAAGACACCCCTGCGAATGTTATAGTCATTCAAATTTTAGACCACGTGGTTTTATTTGACCCTTTCAGTTTCGCAGTAAAAATTGTACCTCGTGTATATAGACTAGTTCACAGTATCTAGGTTCTTCTAGTAAAATATAAAATCTAGAAGTTTATTATCCCCCTTGCGCAACTTGTTGCAAGGGGGATATAGCGTCGCTGCTGTGCGTGTGTGTGTATGTATGTATGTATGTATGTATGTGTGTGTGTGTCCATTTCAGCCTTTTTAGCTAAATTTTTAAAAAAAACCCTCGCATGCATGTGTATCAAACTTCGTACACTTCATAAGCATGTTTAAAGGACAATTCCTATTTATTTTCAAGGACTTCCGTTATATATTTTTTAAGATATCGTTAAAATTACAACACTATTGAATTTCAAGTACGACTGTCAGTTCGTGAAAGTAAACATTTCAAATCAACATCTTGATATTTTGTCGAATGAAAGCCCTGTAAAGGTAAGAAGCAAACACTTTTTTTAAAAAAGGGGGAGTTGAAAGGATGTCCAAAGTGAAAAACTGAAGCAAGCAGGAGATTAAGTTCACCCTAATTTAATCGAAATAAGCAGCCGTCTGAGCCTAATTTAGGGCTATATTTAACGAATTACTTATGTAAGCCTTCCGTCTTACGGATCCAATTGAGGGTCAGCTCAAACTTAGTGATGACAAGTCCAGTATTTCTTTCTCAAGCGGTTTTATTAAGCGTGATCGTATAGTTACAATTACATCAGCTAATAGCAGCCCAAATCAGGAGTCTGCACAATCTCATTTCATATGGGTATATATAAGGTTTTACTTATGATGGACAGTTTTGACTAGTTCGGCCCATATACGACGATCATGAGTGAACATTTAGTGTTCAAAATTAAGATTAATATTTTATTTCTAAATATTTCTAATTTCTAAATAAAGTAACAAAACCGTCAAAACTGCCAATCAAAGAGTCTGGATGCAGGATGTGAGTCTCTGAGTCCTGGGTCTCGGAGTCCCCCACCTGGTATGAGGCATCACTTACTCACAATACGTTCATTCATACACGGCCTATAAGGTTACAAAGGTTAATATATAGAATACACAATTCATGACTCAATTTGAAGTACTAGAGCTATCGTTGCAGACACATAATCGCCAAATATGTCACTTGTTGTTAAACTCTCAATTTGGATATTATTATGCCCGTATTATGCACCTGTTTTCATAACATCATTTAGGAATACTACGCATTGCTACAAGAGTCACAGAGTTCATTCTGTCAATTATCATTAACACTATTCAGTGCGCAGCACCTAGGTACACATAAGTATCATAGTGATCATTATGTAATACTAACAACTCAAGGTCATAGCATGGCTATCTGTTTACATACGTCCCCAAAACAAAAGAAATGTCCCGAAGGGAGATTTCTCATGCCTGGCGCCCGGAATAGGAAAGCGTCCTTGATCTACCCTTGATCAGACGAACTTCCTAGTGACATACCAGTCAGAACATCTATGTTAAGAGGTAGTAACAAGTGACATGTTCCCACCTCCGGCTTGGAACATCATTCATCTACAAAAACAAATCTATAACCAAGATGTATACATGTACATAAAATCATATAGCTTCATTATATCGCATTACAATCATGAAAACAATAATGAATAAAGTATGATAATAATGACCAAGATGAAATAACCATAGTTGAATATAATCGTAACTCATCATCAAAGTAATATTAAGTATGATTAAGTTTAATGTCACATATATACACTAAGTCCATGCATGCTTGTAAATTCACAAAATATTTCTTTCTTCTCAGGGTTGAGGTTAGCGTCATAGGTTCGGAGTCCATCGGTTTCTTCTTGATGTTCTCCAGAGTGAATCACCAAATACAAGATTTATATTAGCACAAGATAACGCACATTTTACATTTTCACATTTTTAATTTTCACTAGATTTCACAATTCCTTTATAAGAAATACACAACTTCTTCACGGCTGCAGTTTAATTATTCATCCATCATAGGCACCCGTGGATAGAGGGTCGGCGCGGATGGCGAGGCGACTTCTCGCGGAGCGTCTCCTGCGTTCCTCCGTTGCGTAGACATCGCGGCCTTCTCTTCCAGGTATTTACGTGCCAGCTCTGGGTCCGGTCGATAGTATTTGGTCCATGGATAGTCTTCATTTTCCTCCTCTCGAAGAAATTGTTATGCTAGTTTAGTCGAAATTGTCCCCGTGTAATTGGTCAATTTGCGAGTTGCGATTCTTCCGCCTCGTCGGGGTTTCTCTTGGATCCTAGTGACTTTCGGGATTGGTTCAAGTTCAATAATGTCGCTAGAGGTCCTTTTCCCTGGATTCTCACAAAAAAATACAGTGTCTTTGGAAGAACCTTTCTTATCTCCGTCACTACCCCTTTTTCGACAACCTGTCCAGCAACCACTACAGCATATACCACCCCACTTTTTAATAGTTTTATGTTTCTTAATACAAAGTCCTATCGTTATTGTTACTGCCAAAGTTAAACACACATAAAACCAGGGGCTTCCCACCCAAGACGAGGATTTCATGGGTTGCAAATTAATTACTGGCAATTCCGCCATTAGTGCATTCATAGGGAAAATTTTAATATCTTTTAGTTTGTAATGAATTTTTATTTGGCTAATTTCGGGGTGTCTGGTGTTTAAAGGGTGCATGTATCGATCTCATTGATAATTTTTTGGAAAGAATTGGTCATGTTGAACTGACTTTCTCTATTATAAAATGGTGGTAATAATAATGAACCGTGAAAACCCGAGCAACCTTGTCCCAAACTCAAAATGTCTATCGGGCTCTTAACCTTTGTACTTTGTGTATTTTGTCCATATTTTACATTTATTTCTAATGGCTTTGAAGAAGTGATTAACCACTTTCCTTCACGCAAGTTGACCGCATTTGGATCAAGTAACTTATTTTCCACTAATACCGAACAATGTCTTTCTATTTCTGGCATGTTATTTATAAATATTTTTACTATGCATAAATCGCTCGAGCTTACGGGGTAAAAGGGTTTATTTATAGAACAAAAGTTCCCGTGTTGTCTTTTACATGCGTTGGTTTCTATTTTAGATAAGGTAGTGTATGTTCCCCGAACATCATCTATAGCGATTGCTTCAGTTTTGATATCATATCTAGCCAACAGATTGGATTGATTCGTTTTTAAATTCTGCACCGGGAGGTTATGGACCTTGAATAACTCAAATCGTTTGTTTGTATCTAACAGGGGTATAGTCATTGCAATTATGAGATTTTCCTCCCCAATTAATGTCGTACATGGTAAAATCCTATAATAAGACCAAAGGTCGGTGGTTATATCATAAGGTAATTTAAGATACGAAGGTAACTGATCTGAGATTTCTAACAACAGGCGCCTGAGATCTCCTGGGGGAATAACGGTTGGAGAGAGATGTCCTAAAGAAAGCATATTGAGACGTAAACGAAGTTGTTGTAAATGATTTCTAGTTACTGAGACGATTTCGGATAAACTACTTAATGTCCTGTCGAAACGTATGTAAATGTCATTAAATCTTTGCATGTCATGCAATTCTCTGCCCAGTGTTGATTGTTCTGTCATTGATTCCTTAAGACTAGTAATAATTTCATTTATTGTCCTGCGGTTGTCCATTATATTTTGCTGGTTATCCTTAACAAAAGTCATACTTTCGGTTAATACATGTTTCATTTGCTGTTGATAATTGGCAAGCTGCCTAACATTGCTTCTAATACTGTTTAAATCTTCTTCGTCTAATGTACCGAAAAGAAAAGATAGGACTTTCCCTACAATTGTTATTACAGCTCTAGTATTTCTACGGTGCGTAAAACGAACTTCTTGTACCTCTTGTTCCAAATATCTTCTGTTTACCTTAAAATTGTTTATTTCAACTGAAAACCTTTCGCTCATCTGATAAAGCCGAAAGATGGGTGTCATGCGAATAGTTTGATTATTATCCGTGACTGATAGTTTCTTTGATTCATCCCCAATGGCTTGAACTAAAGTATTTTTGACAGTTACTAATTCCGTTTGTAACAAATTAAGAATGGTATAATAAGGATTTAAGCTTATTGTCGTGATTGCTGTCCATTTTCCATGCACCAGAGAAATATCCTTAACTTTTTCAAAAATTACATTTTTCCTGACGATATTGTTTGCGAAAGGTATCCCAAACACTCCAGCTAGGAGGAATACTGTCAAGACCCACTTCATCCTGCGATTAATAATTGAAACTTCTAATACAAGGGTGTTTGCAGAAAGTTTTTTCAAATTGGTATATCCAACCAATTACATTCCTTCTCGTTTCTGACATTTCTATCATTTTTGTGTGAGTTTCTACTAAATCAAGTGGAAAGTGTTTTCTCATAAATTTGATGAAAGAGGGGTATAGCAGCAGCGTTTCATTATTTCCTATCACTATGGCTTGTAGGGTTACTATTCTTTGAAATTCTGAATTTATCTTAGGCCTAGTAGGGCGATTTTGTTCCGCGATTCTTTGATACTTCATTATTTGAGCCTTAACCAATTCGGGTAAATCACGGATCAATTCACAGATTTTACTTAATGGTATATCTTCATCGTCAGAGGTCATTGGGACTAATGCCTGAGGAATTTCTACCTTAGGATGTGAAACTCTTGGAAGTTTTACAAATTTATTTCTTTCGAAGCCAGGTTGTAAGTATTTGTTCCCTGCTTCGGCATTTCTAGCTTCATTGACCATTCACGTTTTGGTTCGGGTCTAAGTCTTGATTTGTCTGAAAATTTCTTCCCCGATTGTGAAAATGATGTAAGTGAGCGGGGCGACGGTCGTGGATCGGACATCTGAAAAGAACGTTCGATATATTAAGACCTTGGATTAACCTAACCTAAAAGGTTCACCATTTCTGTCAAGAAGTACTAATAAGTTTTCGATTGGATTGAAATCCATTATTACCCCATTTTCACCTACTCTAAACGAGTTTGGGACGACCTCGTTTGCTAGGATGAATTGTAAATACCTAGTCTCTTCGTGACCAATGGTATCAAAAAGATGATAAATTTCATCGAATTTTTTCTTAATTTTCAATAATTTGTTTATGTTCGTTATGAAAGTTGGACGAAATTTTCTAAAAAATGCATCAGCATATTCATCCATTCTCTTTAACTCTAACAGAACTGTTCTCTTTGGTTCGATTTCCGCATTTGCCAAGCGATGGTATGTCATGATTTTATCAAAGATTAATGGGGGCAAATCTGGATAAATATCTTCTCCAGTGAATAATTCCCTGGGAGTTTTCTGACTTTCGGCCATTTCTGTAAAATAAATGAATTATTACCTTATTTAGTACATAAGTTTAATAAGGCTCCCCATTTAATGTGGTTCATTAAGATCTCTGAACTGCATATTCAACCCGGCTGCGTCATTTTGAATACTCCCCATATCAACTAGATCTAGGACCATTGCCGACAGATACTCTAATTCTTCAGGTCCTAAGCGTTCACAATCCCTTAGGATTCTCGTCATCAATTTTAGGTTTCGAATAAAGCTAGGTCTCAGTGTTTCCGGACTTAACCTCCTATTTCGGTACTTAGAATATACGTTAAATCGCCTTAACCCTACATTGACATATTTCTTTGGGGTCAATTCCGCGTTTGATAGACGGTGATACTTCATAATTTGATCGATTACAGGATAAGGTAGCTGGTCAGGGTAAATGTTCCCAGGGGTATATAATGAGTTGATCCTCATAGCTCTTTCCTCAAGGTTGTCAATGCTTTCCATTTCCTCTTCCTCTCTCCCTGATGGATGCTCCGATCTTGCACTTGCCATTTTCTGCAAGAAATGCAAGACATCAGGAACATCCACCCATGAACAAGAGAAAAGCTAAATTGCTATATCCCTATTTTCTAATTATTAATAAGCATGATATATGTACAAAGCAAAGCTCATTCGGGATTATTTACATCTACATTATACAATAATATAGCTTATTTAGTTTATTAATTTGGTTAGTTCATTCATTATAGCCAACACATACTTTTGTTTGCTATTTTCTCTACAGGGCTTAGGGATTGATTTACGCGGTTTAGGGATTGGTTTGAAGCCTCGTCCTACTTTAGGGACTATTTCATCTATTTCCATATTTTCATCTACGGGTACATTGGGGTTATCTAAGGGTATTTCATAGTCTTGACCACTATTTTCATCACATTGTTTTGACTCATGGGTCTCATCCGATTCTGAATCTACGGTCTGATCATTCTCGTGTTAATACTGCTGATCATCCATGATTTTCTTAGCTCTTATACGTCTTTGAAGTTCTGCTAGGGGAATATCCTCTTCGTCTGAAGATCCTTCTCTTTCCCATTGTTTGGACTGTATAGCTCTTTCCAATGGTTCTGGTTGCATGTCTTCATTTTCTGACGACGATTCATCTTCTGGTGGCACCACATAGTTAGGTTTTCTTTGAGTTCTTCCACCATCTTCAGTAGTTGATGACAGAGGCCAGTCTTTAATTGTCGTGCATGGCATTTGGTGGTTAATCCAGTCAATTGGTCTCTCACCACGAAACTAACTGGTCCTTTCTGTTCTATGATTCGATAATATGGTAGCCACTTTTTATCTAACTTATTTTGTCTTCTGTTGTTCTTAAGGTAGACAGGATCACCTACCTGAATATTTTCATCTTTGCTTTTCTTATCGGCCTGAGCTGTCTGTTTCTTCTTGGCTTCCTTCATATTACGATGTGCTAGCAGAAAAGCTTTATGTTGTTCTTGAAGGGCGATTTTGTGTTGATCTTCTCCTGCATATCTCCTTCGAGGTTGCATTAACGTATCAACAGGTAATACGACATCTCTGTTGTACATAGATAATATGGGGAAAACTTTGACGATTCGTTAGGATGGAAACGAATGGCTGCCAACGTCTGATTAAGATGAATATCCCATGTTTGAGCGTTGTCTGTTGTTTTCTTAGCCATCACGTCATGTAGAGTTCTATGAAATCGTTCTACTTTACCATTACCTTGAGGGCTGTAATAAGATGTTTTGATATGGTTGATATTCAATTCTTTTAAAGTTTCTTCCACTTTCTTATTCACATTTTCTGTTCCGTTGTCTGTGAGGATTTGAAGAGGACAGCCATATATTGGATATATTTCTTCTAAGATAAGATGTACTATGTTGTCAGCTGACTTATCAGGAATGGGAAAAGCTTCTGGCCAACCAGAGAAAATGTCAATAAAAGAAACTATGTACTTGTTTCCTGACAAGGATGTTGGATATGGTCCTGATAGATCAAGTCCTACTTTAGCAATTGGAAAAGGTGGTATATCTGTCTCCTGAAGTGGAGGTTGATTTTTCTTATTGCTCCTCGTTTGGCATACAATACATCCTTCTATATAAGAGTATAACCTTTTGTACAAATTTGGTATGTAGTACTTTTGTCTGATTACGTCATATGTTTTGTCCACTCCCATATGTCCAAGTCCGTCATGATACTGCTGCACTACTAAAAGTTCTAACTCACGTGGTACATACAGGCGAAGTCTTGGGCCTTCGGAGTCTCAATCTGAAAGATAGTACATTAAACCATCAATTTCCAAAAACTTCTTTTCTTCGGTTGCTGTTGCTGTTCCTTTACTTAACCAATTCTTCAGTTTCTTGATGTGCTCGTCGTGTTGTTGACTTTCTTTGATGTTGTTATCTTGTGGTAGATCAATAAAGGGTTTGACCAATTCGTCGTGTTGATTAACTTCACATCTGGCAAATCTCTTAGGCGAAAAGGCATTGGAGTTAAGTACGTTCACTTCAAAGAAATTGTCCTTAACATCTGGTTCATCATGCTCTGATTGTTCTTCCTCTTCACACTCCAGGTTGACTGTCGGTAATCTGGATGAGAGATCTGCACAGCAGTTTAATCTTCCTTCTATGTACTCTACCTTACAGTTATATCCTGCAATACTTAATGCCCATAGTTGAATTTTCTTATGTTGCATTGGAGATTCTAAGATATACTTGAGCGGCTTATGGTCTGTTCTTATAGTAAACTGAGCACCGTGTAAATAATGGGGCGTAATGAATTGCAAATGCCTCTTTTTCTATGGTTGACCACTTTTCTTGAGTTTTACTCAGCTTGTGTGATAAGTAATATATTGGCTTGTCTTCTCCGTCATCTGTCTTTTGAGTAAGGCATGCTCCAATACAATTGTCGCTGGCATCGGTGTACAGGATGTACGGCTTATTAGTATCTGGATATGCTAGTAAAGGCACTACCGTTAAACTTTCTTTAATAAAGTCAAACGCTTCTTGGCAACATGGTGTCCATTTGAACCTTGCATATTTTCTGGTTAAGTCAATCAATGGTTCCGCAATCTTAGAGAAGTTCGGTATAAATCTGATTCTCCTGTAATAACTACACATACCTATAAAGCCACGAACTTCTCGGACTGTAGTGGGCGCTGGTAACTTTCTTATAGCTTCGACTTTCTTTGGATCAGGTGTAACGCCATGTTCATCAATGATGAAACCAAGATATTCTGTCTGTTCCTTGAAGAAACTACATTTCTTTAGCTTCATTTTAAGTCCATGCTTCCTTAGGCGGTTGAAAACGTCTTGAATATGGCGAAGATGATCTTCCGGTGTCTCTGAGAATATAAGAATGTCATCCAGGTATGCGATAGCAAACTCCTCTTGTCCTTGAAGAACTATGTTCATCAGCTCCTGAAAAACTGCTGGTGCATTACTCAACCCAAATGGCATACGGTTGAATTGAAATAGTCCTTTGTGACATGCAAAGGCCGTTTTTTCTTTACTTGAATCTTCTAATTTCACTTGCCAATATCCACTCTTTAAGTCTAGTGCAGTGAAATATTTTGCCTTACCTAGTAAACATAGGATGTCATCAATCAACGGTAGCGGGAATGATACGGGTTTCACTATCTTATTCAAGCTTCTAAAGTCAACGCACATCCGGTCTGATCCGTCCTTTTTCTTCACCACTACTAAGGGAAATGACCAAGGTGATTGTGATCTCTCAATAATCTTTGCGTCCATCATTTCCAGTATGGCCTTGTCAATTATCGGTCTTTTATTTAAGGGTACACGGTAGGGTCTGTTCTTTATTGGGTGGTGATCTCCAGTTTCTATCATCATTTTAACAGTATCAGTCACTTCAAGGTCAATTTCTTCTTTTGTGTCTTGAGTAGTCTGTATTTCTGAAATTTCTTTCTGTTTTAATGCGGTAATTCGTCCTACTATGTAGCCTCTTGGAATTTTATAATTTCTGTTACTTTGGTTAACGAAGATCATTGGAACGTTCTTATATTTCCGAACTATACAAACGGCGTCTTTTAAATATAGTCCTGGGTCTTCCATAATGCAGTTATTGTCTATGCTGTTCACCTCAACCAAGTCATTTTTTTCCAGAGGAAAATTGTTATTTATTTTTCCATAGAATACAGTCACTGTGTTTGGTCTCATAATAAGTTTCTTAGGAGTTCTTACAATAGTTGAGATGTGTAAATCTTCTTTAAGTTCCGCGTATACCTTGCCATCAATACGCATGAGTCCGAGATCAAAGTATAAACGAACATTGTTTTTCTTGAGCCAATCACGACCGAGAATCATGTTTCGGTTGAGTCCCTTTGTCACATAAAGTTTGTGGTCTAAAGTTAACCCTGAAATCTTAAAGGAAATATTTACATACTCTATCGCAATTAAAGAATTGCCATTTGCTGCTTGTAAAGAGGGGATGTCATTATTAAACAACTTGGGGCGGGGAAATAGAGTATCATACATTTTCTTACTAATTAGAGATACGGCTGCACCTGTATCTACCAAAGCTCTAAATTTATTTTTACCTACTTTTAATAAACAGCTACTGGGGTTGTTAGTAAAATTAATTGCATATGTAGGTCTTTGTTTCAAGTTCTTTCTTCGGGCTTCAACGAAGGAAGAACGTCTTAATTTTCCTGTTTTTGTTTGTCAAAATAAGAACGCGATTTGAAATTTTGAGACGATCCCCTATTAACTTGGTCGCTAGATTTATATGTTCGGCCTTGACGATTTGATGGTCTGCCCCGATTTTGCTGCGCTCTTAGATACATATGCGAGCCCCAACAATCTGCAAGCACATGACCTACTTTACCACAATTCTAACATTCCACAGGCGAACGGGGTTTCTGCTCTATATTATGGACGGGTTTGTTTTGACTGGGTCGTTTATTTTTTTGAGGACGGGGCCTGACTTAGGTTTTGAGTACAAAATCGAGCCCTATGACCCGCCTGTTTGCATTTAAAACACCTACTATTACGCGCATGGTCAATTTCCATTGGTTCTACATGCCTTGTTTCTACTGAGGTAAGATTATCTGCTCTATCCTTTAATAAGGGAAGAGTAGTATCAACATTTGAAAGAGTTCGTCTGTTGTCATTACTTAGTACAATTTCTGTCATAGTTGACCCTCTTATCGCTAGCCTCTGTCTCAGATTTTGTTCTAGCATTGCTATTTGAATTGCGGATTCTAAGTCTTTCGGGTTTTCTCGCAAAATTTTCATTCTGAGGTAGTCGAATGTCAACCCGTCACAAAAGATATCTACTAACTGTTGTTGTGTCAAAGGATCTTTTAGTATGTCATTACTGTAGGCGTCTTCCGCGATTTGCAATAGTCTCTCGGCGAACAACTGAACACTTTCATTTGAATTTTGTCGAGTCTTACGCATTAATGCTAATGCGTGTTGGGGGTCTGTTATTTCTGCAAATCTATTTTTAAGGGATTCCTTAAGATCGTTCCAAGATGGGATTTTTTCAGACGCATCTGTTGTATCTAAATACCTTTTAATATAATCCCCAACTGAACCCTTACTCGTTATGTATGCTAGCATGGGGATCTCATGACCCTGTTTCCCAGACATAACACTGTACTTTTCAATTTCCTTTATCCACTGTTTAAATTTTTGAGCATCTCCCTCAAAAGGATTTATCACAGAAGATAGGGGCACTGAGAGTGCGGCTGTTATAGCTTTATCTTGACCAATTAAAAAATCTTTATCATCATCCTGATCTGGGACTCGGTGTCGAGGTTCACGAGTTTCATACGGCCTAGCATCATGATATGTTTCAAAAGTATTTCGTTTAATCTGTTCTTTTTCTGAAGATTTTTTACCTGTTTCTTGCCCTTTATTTTCTTTGTTCTGACCCAACCCTGCGAATTGTTTTTCTAATTGCTCCATTTGATTTTTCAATTCTTTTTTATCAAACCCATCACCTGTCGTCATATTGGTTGCTTAGACAAAGTTGTTTACTTCGAGATAGCTATAAGAGACATATAGAAATGGTTCTTACCTTACTCTGTATTGAACTTCGCTCAGTCCTGGTCACTGGCACCAAGAAAGTTCATGTAAGCCTTCCGTCTTACGGATCCAATTGAGGGTCAGCTCAAACTTAGTGATGACAAGTCCAGTATTTCTTTCTCAAGCGGTTTTATTAAGCGTGATCGTATATTTACAATTACATCAGCTAATAGCAGCCCAAATCAGGAGTCTGCACAATCGCATTTCATATGGGTATATATAAGGTTTTACTTATAATGGACAGTTTTGACTAGTTCGGCCCATATACGACGATCATGAGTGAACATTTAGTGTTCAAAATTAAGATTAATATTTTATTTCTAAATAAAGTAACAAAACCGTCAAAACTGCCAATCAAAGAGCCTGGATGCAGAATGTGAGTCTCCGAGTCCTGGGTCTCGGAGTCCCCCACCTAGTATGAGGCATCACTTACTCACAATACGTTCATTCATACACGGCATAAAAGGTTACAAAGGTTAATATATAGAATACACAATACATGACTCAATATAAAGTACTAGAGCTATCGTTGCAGACACAGAATCGCCAAATATGTCACTTGTTGTTAAACTCTCATTTGGATATAATTATGCCCGTATTATGCACCTGTTTTCATAACATCATTTAGGAATACTACGCATTGCTACAAGAGTCACAGAGTTCATTCTGTCAATTATCATTAACACTATTCAGTGCGCAGCACCTAGGTACACATAAGTATCATAGTGATCATTATGTAATACTAACAACTCAAGATCATAGCATGGCTATCTGTTTACACTTAGAGAAAAACAGGTTCATAACTCAGAGGACACTCTGACAAATATCGTCAACATGATTAACCGGGAATTCATTTCACGTTAATCGCTGAAGATACATACATGTATATGTATGTTACTCTTTTTAAAATATTGGGGTTAAAATTACGACATGTTAACTTGAATTGTTTCATAGAGCAGACTATAAATCGCCATATCTTAGCTACGTTTCCTTTTCAATATGAAACTTAAATTTGCCTACACTTATTGTCTACATGCGTAATGTATGTCACTGGATCAAGAGAATTGATTAAACTATATTTCTAAAATTTAACACGATTGTGGTGTGTTTCCCTAGTAATGGGAGCAATTGTACAACCCCCATGGATATACACAGAGCGTGCATGGGGATAGGAATGAACAAATGGTTTTTAACAAGTTCAATATATGGTCTCTTCAATTACATGTTCATTTCTGAATAATGAATTCCCCGCACAATATTTTCATTTTGCGAGGGGATGCTCCGCTTTGCGGTGCCCGTGTTGATTTTAAACTTTATACAGAAATTAGTTGTTGCCTGTTGTTGTAACAACTAACAAGATTAAAGAGATCCCTCCTGAGGATTTAATTTTCGATCGGCGCCTGACCTAGTAATAACTTCAATAGTGAAACAGACTGTACCATTTTATGTAGAATGATCCTTGAAAATGGTTCGATATACTAAGTTTTAAGGCAAAACAGACACGCATTTTTTTTTTAAAAATGTAATTGCACACCGTAAGCATCAAACATGGCTATGATTTTATTAAGAAATCCAATGTTTATATTTCAACCATTCTACACGTGGTTGAAAACGAACGATAATTCTGTTCTGAATATTATCGTTTAATATTAATAACTACTAGATGGTGAAATAAGACATACATCTTGAAAGCTTTTCCCGTTTTAACATAAACCAAAGTAGGTTATGAAATGAAAAACGACAAGTACTTACGTATTCGGAGAACATTATCCGAACACTTATACTTCCGCTCGAAATTTCACAGGAACTGAACAAATGTCGATGAAGTCTCGCGAACTTTTATTCGAGCACCTCTGGGTTTATTACGTACTTAGCAACGATAAAGAAAACAATCCAACACATTCGCAGGGGTGAAAGAGGAAGGAGATAAACATTTTACTTCAAAACTAATTATAAATTTTTGAAGTGAAGGAAAATTTTAATGGATTTACAGATACACCGTCAAGTAATGAATAAAAATAAACGCTGTAAATAAAAAAAAACATCCGTATGTTAATAAATTGGTTTATTATTATTATTATGATATAAAAGTGCGTGTAGCAGTCAATTGTTTTAGGCGAGGAAGATAATTTGTTTTTTCAGTCCAATACTTTTGTTCACCTGTAATTATCGAGACACTGTCTTAAACTTTGTTGCAATTTGGATCGCGGGGCTTGAGGAAAACATGTGTTATGTGTTGTTTGTACTGCAGAAGGTCAAATTACATAGAAAAGAGAAAATTATTCAAATATAGGTTTCGAAATAATCAAAATACGATATACCTTATTTTTTCTGCCTTGAATAATTGAAAATGTTAATTTGTATCATTCTTTTTAGATACTGGAATAAAATGAACTTTCACATAATATCAAGGCAATATTTTTGGTATTTGAAAAAATAAACATGTATGTCAAATGTTCAATTTTAAATGTGTATTGTACTACCCTAATTTTGTAACAATTAAAAGACATATTAATACAGTAAAACTCGTTTATATCAACCACTTTGGACTACGCAGCTAGGTTAAGGACTCCCATAGATTTCAGTTCATGAATAACACGTGACGTTTTATGACGTTAGCTCCGCCCATTATTCATGTTTTCATCTTTTTCCTAATTTCGATCAAGTAAAGCGATCGCTGTTGAAATTTATCGATTTATTGCTTTAAATTATTATTTTGAGTTATCTTTTAAACATTATTGAATCGTAAATCTGTGATAAAAGGCGTTTATTTCTTAAAATTGCATTGTCGTTTGCTTACCATCCGCGTCAACACAGCGCTTTCACTCGCCTTGTGCTGTCTGCAGTGTGTCAACATTTTCATAAGATGCATGGCCTGCAAGACGTCGAGACTGGAAAATGCAGCTCAGCTATCGTTTGAGAGATTATAAAGGTATGTTTCAATACAGGATATATTGTGTTTACCTTTCCTTTTCAAAAACATTTACTCTTTTCAGTTCAGTGTTATGAGTGTATCTACACGTGTTTGTGTTGCACTGTTGTACATCAACACTCTTTTGCATCATGTATTTCTTTTTGTGTATTGTGCATTTGAAAGAAATGGGGTTCACAGAGTACACAATTATAGAATGCTTTAATCAAAGTGCATGCATGTTTGCATGATGATTACACATGAAACACATCAGTAAATTGTTGGAGCTAAGATGATATAATTCATTTTGCTGGTTCTGTGCTTACAGTAGATATCTATAACACTGTTTTTAATTCCTTTTTGTTATTTTGCTACTGGCACGCCAGTATATATGAACATGTATGTCTTATATTGTGTATTGAACTATTTTATACACAACATTATGGCATAAACTGTAAACATTGCATTTGAAAGGTGTGGGGTCCCATGATACACAAGTGTAGAATGATGTAATAAAAGTGCATGTATGCATCATGATTTCTTTGCCTTATTTTTATAAAATTTTTGTACTATATTGCCTTTCACAGCTTTATTTTTAAATTTAAAAATTCAGAAAGATTTGTTACAGTATATGTTTGTATATGTGTGCATTAAAATTATATGATTAATGTATTTGATGTGTTGAATATTGTGCAGCTTAGCTTTATAATTATAAACACCAACCAGTATAATATAACATATGTGGTGGTTAGACTCTGTCGTTTGATACCAAATAGCTAGATAATATTCAGGGGGAACAGGCTTGAAACTGACCTGGTTTGTTATTATCATTCACTACCTGATCCACATGTACATGCAGACAATAAAATACCAGTATACATTTTTTCAATAGCAGGTTGTTTTTATAATTAACCAATTTAAAACTGAAAACCCTACAATTTATTTAAGTATTTTCTTAAAAGTAGATTTTAGCTTAAAATTGAAAATAATTTCATATTACATCAAGGTCAGAATTATAGGGTAATTACGGGCCGCCGATATTTGATATACGTTTAAATATTGTTACTGCGGTTCTGCGGGATAGTGCTTTTTCAATAGAACTAACATTATGCTTCTTTTTAAGAATTAAAAGTAAATTTGCATGTAGAAATATGTTTTATGTATTTTAAAAAATATCACATATTTTTTGTTTTACTCGTAAATGAAAGATAGGTCATACAGTACCGATCAGACCCAACCTAACACCAGAGTAAACCCCAACTAAACCCCGGGTTCACTTTTTGGGTTTACTTGGGGTATACTCTGGGTTTACTCTTTGAAAATTTGGTCCACTCGGGGTTTACTTTGGGTTTACTTTGAAATTGCTTTTAAGGTCATCTGTATGCACTGAAGTGTGAAGCAGACTAGTATTTTATCTAACCATCCTACTGCCTGTAATTCCTACCCTTTGTGTATTCCGAATACACAGTTAGAGTGTGCTTTCAGGGGTTTACTTCTGACTTGGTTTACTCTCTGTGTCCACTCTGGGTTTACTTTGGGTTTACTCTGCGTCCACTCTACTAAACCCGAAGTAAACCCTGAAAGTAAACCCAGGGTTTAGTTAGGGTTTACTTTCTGTTTAATTGGGTCTGATCGGTACTGTACTTGGTAGACTGTCGTGTTTGGCGCGTTTTTATCGAGAATATAATCTATTCTGAAAATTTCGGAGTTCTTTATCTTTTCAAAACAATGCATTGGTATGCGGGACATACCAAAGACCTGAAATACTAAAGACCTGAATGTCACTTGATTTTATATAAATGATGCATTTGAATTTCTAGGTATATGTTGGATTAATTGTTACATGTACTACAGTACTCAGATACTTCAGCTTATATTTGGCATTATGGACATCTCCTTGATAAAAAAAATATGAAACTCGATCACTGATTTATATTTTAGTAGAAGATTATTCCGAGAAGAGATATATGGTATATCAAAAGAAATTAAATATTTACTATCACAGTATGTGTAAAGCAGACCTTCTCTCTCTCTCTCTCTCTCTCTCTCTCTCTCTCTCTCTCTCTCTCTCGTGTTTCTCTTAAAGTGGTTCGTTCCTCTGTTTTGGGGTAGCCATTTTGGGTCACCTCTATTCTAAAAATTATGCATCATATATTGATTCTACCCATAAATTCAAATTGTATAATGCCAACTAAACTATCTTGAATAAAATAGTTATGGAAAAAGTACATAATTAAAGAGTCTAGTATGGGACTATGTTTTGTGGCGGAAGGTTTTTAAGAATAAAATAAACATTTTTCATAACTCAGTCTCTTTCGAGTACCGTCACTTTAGCTCCCTTATTTTCAGTCCAAACAAAATTTCCAGATGGTTTGTGCATTAGGATATTTTCATTTTGTTACGAAAAACATAATTTTACAATTTTTCAATATTTCTATCGACACATGTTGGCAAATTTAACTTATATTTCATAAAAGTCAAGGACAAATGAGTCCCAATAATTGCCTAAAATCAGCTTATTTCATGCCATAACTCAAATTTTACATAAAAGACCCATACTTTTTGTTATATTTTCTAAAAATTTTAGATTTTTCTGACAAGTTTATCATAATTTGAGAAAAAGTTTGAGACTGTTTAATAATTTCAATACATGTTGAATTAGTAATGGATAAAAATAACGTTGTATCAGTGCAAAAAGGTCAAAATATCAAATAGGTGAAGAAATTGTAACTTTTAACCTTATGATAATTTGAATTTTATTTATTTTATTTAGTATAAATTTGTATTTGGTGCCATGGTTCATTTCGATAATAAAATATAGAGGGAAAGCGATTTATGTGCAATCTGCACTTTCAGTGCAGAAAGGTCATATTAAATACACAGTAGCGCCAAATGAAGCATATAGACCCCAAAATTTGTTTTGAATTTTGGTTAAGCTGTGAGTGTAGATTTAAAAAAAAAATACTTCAGGGAAAAAACTTTAAGACTTTTGATCGCAGGATCCAACGTCCTTAAGATGTCATAATCTGATATGCAAATTTGGTTTTTGTACTGCCATCTTGTTATACTTATTACACTACATGGTCAGTGTGTTGTTTTTTTTTCAACAAATATTCATGTATTTGCTATGCAGTTGTTCACACAGCTAATTGATTTTTTGATTTTTTTTATTTTTAACTTCAGCCCAACATGGACTTCTGCTACCACCTGGCGACATGGTTTCTTCGGGTCGATTCTTGTGGTTTTAAGTATTGAAGTTACCCTGTTACCCCTACCAACATATTGTCTGTGTTCTACAGACTATTTAATAAAAAAAAATAATTTGATAATGGATAAAAATGATGAATAAGAAAGGGTTCATCATCATGCATTGGTATATTTCGAATGTGTCAAAACATTTTTGAAAACAAAATTAAAGCTGTATAAAGGAATTTACAATTGTGAGTTTTGAAATTTTGTTTTTCAATAAAAAAAGTACTTTGTTTCCTTTATTTTGTATTCATTTGATATCATATGCACTTTTTTAAATGACAATTTTATTCAAATATAATGAAATTCTAGACAAATATGATGTTCAGTGTATCTCTTAAAGACATACTGAAGAATTGTGTATCTTGATATGATGAAAAAATTATCTGACTTTATAGTAGAGATACTCTTATAAGCAAGATTTTTGTATATTGATAGAGGCAGGGACACACTGACTTCATAACAATGTTAAATTACATACGTGGCAGGCACGTAGCATAAGGTAAGGACAGGGGGGGGGGGAGGGCTTACAGGTTTCCCACTTTTTCTCGCAGCAAATATGTTTCTTGAATTTACAAATAAAATAAAATAACTAATTATGGAAGTGCTCCCTAACTGTTTTGAAAGTATGTAAAGAAATCATTATTTTTTTTTGCCTGTCAAGATTTTTTATTATAAATCTGCCGCCCCCCCCCCCCTCCCCCCTTTAAAAACATTGCTACATGTTCGTGCCTGTAAAGATGGGATCTGGCTCCTTATTTCCTTTTTCAAGAGAATCTTAAGCCTGATATCTAGACATTAAATTCATCTGAAGTTATATGGGAAACTAAAGACATTTAGAAAATAAGCTCCCACTCCAGACCTTAGATCCGCGCATGTGGTTATCTGTTCTGGTGCATTAAGGAATTCATCACTCCATTCTGTTTAAACTGAACAAAAATAATGAATTGATAATATTCCTGTGTAGTTTACAAATTGAAAGGTTCAAAAGGTTTCTGAAATGTACAGAGAAGGAATAATCATCGATAAACGATATAAATATTGAAATATACCGCGCTTCCCAACGTAAGAGTATCTGCCCTTGATCCTGATCATCAGTGCGTTTCAAAATTGGCTCATTTGCATAAAATCATATATTCTTGTCTTAAATTGTTAAAGTACGACGATATCCCGTGAATTTTAAGGACTTTGTTGAACCTTTTTATTTTCATTAAATACAAGTGATTGTAAAAAGTGCTGGGAGCAAGTTGTTGCTTGAAAGGAAACATTTTTTTGAAACGTGATTTGACTCGGGTATCGACAAAATTTCTAAAACTTGAACGATCAATGCAAAATTTAAGCATGTTGCTGGCACTGCTATAGTTGCTCCCAGCACTTTTAAGATTAAGCAATTAATGTTTTTTTAAATAGTGACACAAACAACAATTTAATCTTTTATTCGTATATTGTTCAACTTTTGCGATAAATTCAGCCATATGTAGCTGCTCTATTTTTCGCGTATCACGTGATAAACAGCTGATGCAGTAGCTATTTTCCGATGAAAAATGTAAGGTAGATCGATAGTAACATAATGATGTATAAACTTTATCATTGCCATATTTGGATGAATTTGTATACATTGTATGAAATTAAGTATGTTTAGTGCATTTATTTCATACTATAATCCATTGGCGTCTTTAACATAGTTGCGTAGTGGATATTTTTTTTTCTCTGTTCGTAATCTATATTATCCTTTTACCAGTGCCCTTAAGGTAGGTCCCTACTCAGGATTTTTGTGGTTAAAGTAAGTTTTATTTCATTAATCAAGTAGAATAATACCTTACGTTATAAAAAAGCCCCCAAAATACATGCCTTAACTATTTACTTTTATCACTATAGTCTCCAGAAGATGCATACCCCCTTCTTCGATCACATGATTTCAACCAAAATCATTATTTGGCTCATATAAAGAAAAATATTAAAGCAAAACAAAGATTCAAATGTTTTATTTAATCATTAATAATGTAAGAAAGTAATAACAAGTGTGATTATCATTATTTGATTGATTAAAATTGAATTTTGAAATGAAATGTTACAAAAATGCTATTTCAAAATTTTTACATAATTTCACATTTTTAACATATCTTTAATTAAAAAATTTTTTGGTCAAACACCATTTATTAAACTTTTAAATATTAGATTTATGTCTACTGCAACTAAAAGGCAAAAAAATTAGGAGTTCACATGCTTCTTTTTTCCTACGACCTCTAACACATATACCCCCTTATCAAATGCAGCACAATTTAAAAATACATCAGAAAACAGCATTTTATTTCTTTGCTTTGATAAACCCTACATTTCTCCTTTCGAAACTACATCTATTGAGTACAAATTAATATTTTTGATAAACAGTACCTTTCCTCTGCATATATAAACACAAACGTATTAAAATCCCAGTACAAAATTTACGATTTCCAACTATTGGACTCAATAAGATCAAAACATTTATATCCTTGTAGACATTATTTACACTTGACTGCTTCTATCAAATTCAGAATTATCAATTAAACATTAAAAATTAGGGCAAAAAACGGTAAATCCGAACAAATATCGTTTTCGATTTTAAAGCTTATTATATCTGCTAAATTGATGACGCGTCTGAGTAGGGATCCACCTTAATCAGCAAATTTTTCTTGCATGCAGGACATATATAATTAACGAATTTTTGGTCTAAGTTAGATATTTTATCTTTGAAAACGTGTTACTTGTGATTTGTTGCGTTTTCTCATACTATCAAAATTCACACTTCATATTATTTGAAGAGGTAGATTCCAGTAGTTAAATACAAGCAAACGCTGCATGGCATTAAAACACTGTCCTTTTTTCCTAAATGTTTCATTTTCATTAGTTTAATCGGTTATACATCTGTCGTACATTTGTAAAGTCTTAAAGTCAAATGCAATGTCAATTCCTTGAATTGTGGTTAAATATCATGCATTCTTAATATGAAAATGATTTTCTCTCCATGTCTAGAACAAACAAATCTGTTGATAATATAATAACGTTTATTTCAATATCATATGGAAAATGGAAATATTTTCTATGTTTATCGGATTTCATTATTTTTAAATGAAAGTTATATTTTAGATGAAGTTCATCTTCGTGATATTTGTAGTTGTCCTAATCAACGTAAATATTACAGGTGTACAGGTGACTCCGGTGAGTATTATTTCAGCAAATATAAACCTACATACGCAGATTCATAAAAAATGACATTCCATGGTAAATCTTACAGCCCCATTTGTTATCATTTAATAACGATGTCTATTTTATCAACAAATTAATCCTCAGTAACCTAAAAGGAATAAAAGGAACGATATTCAGTTGTGGATTACACAAACAATTGTGATCTTCGCTTGTAGTTTCATATGTTGTTTTCTGTTTTTACCTTCCCCATCATACAGTTGGTTCAAACATATCTTTCACAACATACACCATAGCATATAATAGCATTGAAATCTTATAGCACAGCATTGAAATCTCATAGCATAGCATTGGAATCTCATAACATAGCATTGGAATCTCATACCATAGCATACAATCTCATACCATAGCATACAATCTCATAGAATCACGTTCCTCATATTATACCATAGCATAGCAAACAAAATATTTTAACTAGATTTAAAATGTTTTATAAGAAAAAATAAATGTTTACATGATAAATTTGTGAGAAACTTTTGCCTCTTATTATTTTACTTCGAAATATGTGGAACTCTTCTGTGTATGGAGGCGTTTTTGTTCAAATCTCATAGCATACCATATCATACAATATCATTAAGCCCTTCATTTCAATTTCTCGTAGCATAGCATACAAATCTCATAGCATCGCATACACATCTCATAGCATATCATTTAAATCGCATACCATAGCATGGAATTAAATTGTAAAAGATATGCATGAAATGACTGAACTAACTTTCGGTAGTTTATACCTACTTCCTTAATTATTACTGATTCTACAGAATATGAGTGACAGTAGTAAACTGAGGAGATACTTAGCAGGAGGAATAGTCGAACGACAAGACAATGGAGACGAAAGACGGTTGGCAGCATGGGCAGGAAGAAAACGAAAAGAAAAATGTGTACCCTGGAAGTTTAGTTTGAGTATAACAAATAACTAGACGAAATGAAATGTATAACTTGTTTGCATAGACACAAATTTCTCACTCATCATTTATTTACAAGGTCTTAAAAAAAATAATTTGAACTTTGTTCTCTCTCATGATAATGATATTTGCTTTTAAAGGACGTAAGGACATGTGTAAATTGAAAAGAATGGGACATAAGATATAATTTTAATACAATCCTTAGACCAACCGTATGGTCTATATTGTATTATATCAGATTTGACAGATGTTTAATAAATAAAATATGGCACTTTGTTTCTTGAATGTGCAGGTAAATTGTGATGGATAAAACTCATTTACTTGCGAAGCGCAACCTCTTGTGAGAGAAAGACATTGGTGCAAGATCCAGGACGTATATGGAGTTCGTTCGTCATCCAAAATATATCATCCTTTCAATCTTGACCACTGATGTCATTTGTAATTCATAGTCTTCGACACATGTGGGCTATCTCCAGCAGTTATTTTCACATTTATTATTTGAATGAATAGTAATTGTTTAAAACTGATTTTTTAGCTGTACAGGGGATGTCAGGGGTAGGTACAGGGTATAACAGGGGTTGTCAGGGGCGTACATTGGGAGTCAGGTGCTTACAGTGGCACACAGGGGATGTGTACCGTGGCGCAGAGGGATGACAGGGTATACAGTGGCACTGTACAGTGGCACACAGGGGATGTACAGGGGATGACAGTGAAAACACAGGGAATGACAGGGGAAGACAGGGGATTTTCATACGGACAGGGGATTTTTAAGTCAGTAGTTTTCCGGTAAAATAAGGAAACCAATTTTTTTCTGAATGAGGTAGCAAATATATCATTGTATTCGTTCGCATAGTGTTAACAGCTACCTAAACAATTAAGAATGCGCTTCTGTGCATATTGTTTTATTCAAGTTTTACACTGTCTTTGGGAGAAAAAAAGGGCGAGGAATGCCCAATATGTCACACAACTGCTTACCATCGTGGTCCTTAGTCCATGCACAGATCACCACAATATTTATCTTAATAACCATGAACGACCATGCACAGATCAAGAAGGGGCTGTGATCGGAGATCCGGAAAATTGACAGATTTTAACTTACTAGTAGTAAATACCGAAAAAATGTCTCTGACCTCCCCCGGCTAATTTAAATATCCCTTGCCAATACCCCCAACCGCCCCTTTGAAAAAAATAAAATGTTATAGAAATTGTAAATCTGTCCACTTATTTGCTCTGCCTTTGTTTCGCTCTGATACGTATTGTCTATATAACAACAGACACTACATGTAGATATACTCGTACCTTCTTCACTGGATAATGTCTTCTTTTGTATAAAGTATTCATTAAGGTTAGATATCTGACGCTTGCAAACATGATTAGTTCATTACTTTTTCTTAACATATACACAGCTTGTTTTTTTCCTTTAAACCTTTTCACAACATTACCACATACCTTTCTTTTAACTATTTGAATCACATTCCTTAAAACATTTGTGTTCGTTTGGATCGAACGACTTATTCTTTGCGCCTGACACACAAAACAGTACTAACTTCGATTAACTATACGCAATTTTCAATTGAAATAATTTGCAACAAATTGTTTCATTTCTCCAGTAAGGCGTTAAAGGGTTGGCATCTAGTTTACTTTTGTTCAGATATCTCTAAAACGGTTTATAACTCCTGAACATTTGTTGAATAAAATATGTGTATATTTACAAGACCTTTCATTTCATATTAAAAAAGGCAAGTGGCTAAATTAGGGGCAAACGGGACTCTTTTTATTATAAATGTCTACTGAGCAAAATTATTATCGGGGTAAGAAGCAAAAATGGTTTTCTTCACCTTATCTACCAAAACAAAATCACGCCGAGTTCATATCTGAAATCCGTTTTAAAATCAAAGAATGCCATTAAGGGATATTGAGGTTTTGAGTTTTTATTTCGGAAATTTTTATTCTGCTGTCTTAGTTTAGAAACAAGTTAAAATTTCATTGCCAGTCAGGTATTTTTAAGGTTTGAAAATTACCTTCTCGAAACAGTGCAGGCAACGGGAGCAAGCAATATCTAACATTTTTATAAAAAAAAAAAAGATAAAACGATATTTTATGCGTTGGGATGTGACCCGGGTTTTAACCATTTGGGCAATTTCGTTCATCTTGAAAGGGTATATGACTTGTGTATAGCCTTACTCACTGCGGCCTTGGATGTACATTAAAACAATTACTAATCAAGTGTGTCTGTTATGTCGATAGATTTCTTCGAAAAAATTCGATCCAAAGTAAAATATATGTATATGGTTGTTACAAAGCGAATGTCAAAAACTTCATGTCACCCCCTTCCCATGGATCTATGGTAATTGATTAGTTTATTTAAACCTTGGGACATCACAGCCGTTGAAAGGTAAAGCAAGACTTCTCGCCATAATAATTATGTCTCATCTTTCATTATTTTTGTGCTCCGATATTCATAATTGTAAGTACACCGATTTGTGGACGAGTCCAAATTGGCATCATAGGCACGGAGCATCGGAGGTGGGTGAGCTGACCCCCCCCCCCCCCCCATCCCAACACAATTATATGAAGTCATGAAATTATCTCACCCCCACCCCTCCTTCACTTTTGTCGGAGCATGTAATAAGTGAAACTTTCAAAATGGAAGGAATTCTTATAGAATTGAATTGAATTTGAGTTACAATGAAAAATTACACAAAAAAGCCTTACACCTTGCATCTTAATATAACAAATATTTTCTTTAATTTGACTGTTTATCATCTGCTTTCAAGCTTTCTTGCAATTATTTGATACATGTACACTCCTTAAATCATTTGAAATAATGCAATGAGATATACATATACTTGCATTACATCGAAAGATACAAATTGAAATTGCCTCTTAAATCTGCACGTTCCGTTTTTTTGAAAATATGATCAGCAGCTAAAATTTAAATTCGTTCCTTTTAATTGATAATTGACATGCATGCTTTCATTGTCTGACCTCAGGCATATTTAAGGTTTGAAAGCTGCATTCTCCGAAACAGTGCAGACAATGGGATCAAGCAATATCAAGATTTTTCATAAAAAGATAAACCAATGCAACTTTAATGTGTCAAATGTACCTTAACAAATTATAAAAATTTTAACTATTATGTAATAAGCAACAGTGAGCAAGACTTTTTAAGCGAAAGGGATTGCCATATTTGAACGGTGGAGTTCAATGGCAGGGGAGTCAACGGAACAAGTTGTTATACATTGCCTGTTACGGTACATGTACAAAGCAAGTAATAATTGATGTTGGATTATCATCACTAACAACGAATCATCATTTTGAATTCAAACAAATATGTAATTATGTAGCTTGAATATTTACTGGAGGAACAAATTCGCTGAAGCGGGGTGTGACACGATTGTTGATCAATTGGGCGAGTTCTTTCATCTTGGAAAGGGTTTAAATCACATGTACTAAATGTACTTTTAACAATTGCAAGTCGGTGTATTTATATTGATTTGATACATATCTTCTGAAACATTCGATCCAAAGTATGATATATGAAAATGTTACAAAATAAATGTCAAAAAATCGAGTTATCCCCTCGAAATGGTTCTATGCCAGTGGATGAGTTCATTCAAACCATCGGACATCGCAACTGCTGCGTGAAAGGTAAACTATGATTTTGCGCCGTAATATGTATCCCCCATAATTTTGGCTCGCCGATTAATTGACAAGTTCAAATGGGGATCATAAAATACTCCAGAGCACACCATGTACGTGTACATTTCACAGGCATGAAGCATCGGGGGTGGGTGGGCTACCTCTCCCATTTTTTTTGCAGCAGACACATTTCTTAACTTCACTAAATAAAAAGTGGAAATGGGAGCCCCCTACTCTCCATTATTGTCGGAACATGTAATATATGACACTGAACATGAGAGATTTTAATTGAATTGAATTAAGTTACAATCAAAACTACCCGCCATCTCAAAACCCCACCCAATCACAACGCATTAGAATTTTCCTTCATGATTTTGAGAATTCTCCCTTGTTTTAATTGCTTGTCGAGATTTTTTTAATGAAGATAATACGTGCTTGAATATCCTTTCCTAATTCCATAATATTTATTGATATAAAAAATATATAATATATATTAAGATATTGATTGCATACTAACTAAGCAGATGGTCTATACACTACTCAGTCATAAACGTACAGACATTCCCACTATTTACTGATAGACTTAGACATTTACTGACAATGTAATAACATCACTGATAAACTTAGAAAACTATGACGTTTTTACTGACGGTACTAAGAAACTTAGAAAATTACTGACAAACTTAGACAGTACTAATAAATTAAGAAAAGACCTGACAATTTTTAGTGACGGTACTGAAAAACTGACAAGTACTGATAGAGCTTAAAAGGTATTTAGCCGGGCTCTGTTGAAAACAGAAGCCCTGGCTGTAGGTAGCCAAATCGCTAGTGTTACAATCAATAACACAATTCTAAAAATGAACAAAACATCCAAACAGCGTCAAAGTAAAAGATTCCGCTTTACCAAATAGTTACACAAAGAGCCATGTTTTGTCAAAAGTGTTGGTATTTTTGTTTTTTTAAATTTAGAAAGAATTGTCTTTTCTAGTTTTCTTATTGATAACGTGTTTTAAAAACAAGAATATGTAATGTGGACACATACAATGCGCATGAATTTCCATGAACTACTTTGCTGGCGTTGAAGTAATTGGGATTGAAAATATAACGGTTATTGCAAAATTCAAGGCAGCAACTGTTGAACTTTTTTCTACTAGACAGACATATTTTTGTTTATAGCTGCTTACAAAATTTGGTCGCTCTCTGACGCTTTGCCGACATTAAAAGCATGAGAGAGAGAGAGAGAGAGAGAGAGATTTTCAGTCTTTACTACACAATATGCATGAAGGCACACCAAAAGATCCCGGTTTTCAGAACTTTAGTACTTTGATTTTAATTAAAAAGAATTAAACGATTAATAAACTTATTAATAACATTTTCCTTGAATGAAAATGTCAATTCTTTATATGATTATATAAGTTAAGGAGAAGTAAAGCCTTGATTTAAAAAAAAAAAAAGAAATTGGCGGATTTTATAATATTCATGTTGTAAACATGAATTTTGATAGGTATTAAGAAACGAAACCAATTAACTCACTTGAGCTTAACATCAATAAACTTGATCACCAATAACACCACCTTGCTATTAGCATTTAATCTACCCGTATTACCCATGCGCAGATTTACGGGGGATCTGACCCCCCCTCCCCCCTTTCTAGCATCCTCAACGCAAACATGTAATTTCTGAAATTTGCATAAAAAATAAATATGCCCCCCGGGAAAACATTAACAATATATCTACTCGTTTAAAATGAGTTTTGGGTCCGCACATTTTACATATTTAATTCTTGCGCTGTGTTTCCGTATACTTATGATCGCGGTAAGCTTGAAGCGCTTTGGACAGAGGCTGAACGTGTTTCATATGAATCTAAAAATGAACTTATCCATCTACAATGAAGCTTGAGAGACTAGATTTGATCTAAACATCTGAATCTGTATTGGCACTTGTATACCGATAAACCGCTTATATATCGTATTACATGTACAGTGGGGCCTCAGATATCCGGACGCTAGATAACCGGACGCTTCAGTTTACGGACGATTTTATTTGGGAACAGATTTTTTATACGTTATTTTGTCTCATTTATCCGGAATTTCGCGTTCCGGATCTTGACGGTCTGTTTTTACCACGAAACACAGATTTACTAGTAATCTTGCTTCATCTTACCGGACAGTAAAATTTGATGATACCCTACTCAGTACAAAAGATTACCCCTGTCAATTAAGTTTCACACCTTTTTTACGTGCTAGACCCTCATAAGTAGCTTGTATAAGCACATTGACTTCCCAAATCACTTTCAAAAATTGGAAAATTACGAACAACAGTGTATCATAAACATATAACACTTGGACACAAAGAATTTAGCTAGATTCGGTTGTCATTATTGTCTGGTTAATATTTCATGACAAAATAATAAAATAAAGCAGAGTTCTTTATCTCTAAAAACGTTCATATCAACAGACAACTCTAGCATGTGTTGCTATATCATTCATGACAACAATAGACACATTTCAGATATCCGGACGCTTCACCTATCCGGACGATTGAACTTGGGAACGAAAGCGTCCGGATAACTGAGGCTCCACTGTATTTAAACAAATAACCGTGTTTTGTAATTTGTGAAAAAAATAAGTGGAGGACTCATGTAACCTGCCTGAGTATATAATGATAACACAACATAATTAACACTTGCAGATAATCACACATCGATCGAAATGATCACCTATATTTTGACATTTTTGCCTGGTGTACTGATGAATGGAATTATCACATAGTCTCAATGAACTGTCTGTTGATTCTGTTAAGCAGGAAGTAGATTCGTTTATACCTTAATCATGTAAATCCCAATGTTTTTCTTAATAATCATGAGAGGGAGAGAAATATCATACATTTATTTAAACTTTATTTGAAAAATAAAAGAGAGCAATTAAGTTTTAATTCATATCACTGTATCAAATGAAGTTCCAAATTTAAAACTCATCCTTTTTTATATTTGAAATTCTTAGAACTGATAAATGATAACTCATTTACTTCAAAAACTGGGGTAATAAAGGAGTGTTTAAACAACATATTGCATTATCGTTTAGCCTAACCTAGCATTCAGACCTTAGGACGTGTGCGTATATTCAAGTACATGTGTGTCTGTCAACTTACTGTCCCCAACCTCGCTACCTTGCATTGCAAATTGTCAAGAAAGGGCTGTGTACAGTAGCTATTTTATAATTACTTGCTTACCTTCGCAAGTATATGTACATGTACACGAGTGTCCGTCAGCTCATTGTTCCAAATCTCGCTACCGTGCACTGCAAATTGTCAAGAAGGACTGTGTACAGTAGCTATTACATAACCACCGACCAAGGAAAAAAATGTCTACATCCTCCTTTGAAATCTTAACCTTCAATCAACCAGTTGTTAAACATGTGTTTTTAGGTTCTGTGATCAATTGATCTGGTGTAGAATGAAACAGTGACTAAATTGACCACTCTGACTTAATCTAAATAATTATACATTGTAAGTCATGAAAATTAATTAGGATTGCATGTAGGACTGCATGTTAACTTATCAATAATCAATTCGTGTTTAAACTAATAGTAACTTAAAATTCAAAATCATTTCAAACTCTCTCTGTCTCTTGTCTCTCTGTCTCTCTCTCTGTCTATAGAAAACACTAGTACTACATTTACACATTATTATGTATGTCGTGTATGTTCTTAACAGGGCAGCTGAAGGATAAAGAATTGGTAATGAAATTAGATTTGCAATTTAACTTGTCAGAAAATAAATTCCCTGGTAAACTGTTAGTAAATTAAATTCAAAACCAATGCATAAACCCTCAGTAAAACGTCAGTTTATCAGTAATGTCAATACATCGTCCGTAAATGTGTATGTTTATCAGTACAAAATGGGAAATTCAGTACTGTTTGGACTTACTAGTGATAGCTACGAATACAAACTAACTCTGGATGCATGTTGCTAATTTCAGAACAGAAAAAAATATCTGAATTAGGTCATATCTAAAATGCTCTGTGTCCTTTATTTAGAGCAGATTAAATGTTGTAACAGTAGCGTTGCACAGCCATACTTTGGTTATCTGTAAGATTGCATAAACAACAGGCCTTCTCAAATGAATAATGCATATGTGATTTTGCTAATATTACAATATTTGAAGACTGTTTTAAACTCACATTTAGATACTGGACACATAATACATAGGCAGATGGTCTTCAGCAACAAAAAGCAATTATATTTGATCAAATGTTTCTTATTTTAAAACACAAAAGCTTTATATCATGTATGGTTTAAATTTAAATGCTTTCAGCATACGTAATATAGCATTCATTGGATTCTGTTAGAGCATCAACTTCCACAGTCCTTATCAGATGCAGTTAATGTCATATAACTGGCAAAAGAGAACATAAGTATCCCTTTAATTTTTTCTTCACTGTCATAACATGCTTTGATAATGATAAAATTCCTTATGATATAAAACTTTTTTTCATATCTATGAGGAACCCGTCGGTTTTGATAAGTATATTTTTATTTAAAATAAACATTTATGAGTCACTTTAGTTCCAGACATCCGTCCAAATTGGTCATTTGCATGTTCCCATGCTCCCTCTATTTGATAGGTGCAGGAACCTTCTCTTCCCCAGTACTGATATTCTTGTATACCTTTTTGAAGGAATACTTATGCAGAACTGTCAAATGTCTGACCGAGTTTTGATAGTTTCGACTACAATTTTAGAAGAGCAGGGTTGATCGTAAACCATTCGCTTGCAAAAATAAAAACGTCAAAATCCCTTACTCTCTTCTCATATTTACGAAACCTATGATCTAAATATTAAAAATGCACTCCATCAATTTTTTTTAGATGAAATTAGTCTTCTTGCTACTTGTTTAGATTGTCCTTTTTTATGTTTCCAGGAAGATTCAGAGGTGTTTGGTACGAATTACAGCATAAACCAAGCGTACATGAGAGGCAAATATAAACATGTTTGAAAATTGACACTTCTTGCTAAATTCTACTACGTCATTTATCATAATGTGATAACGAGTTATTTGTTATGCTATCAACTTTTACCGAAATAACTTAAAATTAAGAATTGAAAAGTGAGGATACTTGAATTGATAGCATTACATCAATTGTGATTATCAGTTGAAGTATTCTGTCTGAATAAAGTACGAATATTGGAGCCCACTTAGCTATGAACTTAGTTGTTTAAGCAGGTTGCCAGCAGAAGTATAATGGAAACAACTGTTAATCAAAAATATTTGTTTCCATGTCCAACATTGTATAAATAGTCTTACGTTTAAAATTTTTGTATACCAAAATTGAATCTAAGTTTTAAAAAAATGCGAATTTGGTTCTCTATTATCTTAACTTATTAGGGACACGCAAGTTTCGAGGTCATTAATAAGTAGAGTGTCCTTGCCATGTGTTCATTCAACGAAGATTGATTCTTGTGCAAGATAAACCTTGTACAACCTTATCTGGTTTAAAATAAAACATACATTTAAAAAAAAAAAACTTCAAAAATGTCTTAATGGTATCTCAGCTGTTACAATAAATATTAAACACAAATTTAGATATTGATAGGATACTAACTTCACAGATGATCTATGACCAAGAAAAACGAACTAAATTTGGCTGCATGTTGCTAATTTCAGAACAGAGAAAATGCTTGAATTTAGTGTAGATTGCTTGTTGTAACATCACGTTAGTTACCCGTGCACAGCTATATTTGGTTTATATATATATATATATATATATATATATATATATATATATATATATATATATATATATATATCATATGGGCCATTGGATATTTTTTGTCGCGGTATTCATAATTTGTATCATCCTTGTACAAGTACACTAAGAGCACACTTCATTAAAATCTTTTTAAGTTTAAACCTTTAAACATTTAAAAGGTGTTATTTGTGATTTGTTACGTTTTCAAACGAAATCCTATTATCGTAGACTCCTGTAGTTAAGCACATGCAGACGCTACTTGTCTTTTAAATCAATGTCAACTTAATTTACCAAAATGTTTGTTGCTCTTAATTAGTTTACTCGCTTGGCATCTGTCTTACAATCAAAAGGCTTAATGTTGTAATTCATTTGTGTTTAAAATATAATGCATTCCTGACATAATTATATTTCTTTGGCATCGCCTAGGACAAACATACCTGATGATAATAAACTCTTTTATATGTCAATCGTATTGCATTATTTGTAAATGAATGATATATTTTAGATGAAGTTCATCTTCCTGCTACTTGTCTCTGTTGTCCTAATGAACGTAAATGTTATAAGTGTACAGATGATTCCTGTAAGTATTATTGCAGCAGATATCAAAGTGTTCATATACAGATGGTGAAAAATGGCATGCTTTGGTATTTTACCCCTTGCTGGATATTATATAATAAAGAGCTCTATATCATCAACAAATTCATCTTAAGATATGTTTATCAAAAGGTATAACAGGGATGGTATTCAGTTGTGGATTACATAAGCAATTGTTATCTACGCTTGGAGTTCCATATGTTGATATTTGTATTTGTAACGTCACCATTTTACTAATTGTAGGTAGTTCATACCTACTTCCTCGTTTAAATTTTACAGAATATGAGTGGCAATGGTAAACCGAGGAGATACTTCTCACCAGGAGGAGGATGGGGAGGAGGAGCAGGAGGAGGGTGGGGAGGAGCAGGAGGATGGGGAGGAGCAGGAGGAGGAGGAAGTTGGAGAGCAAGAACACGAAGAGGATGCTGGAGGTTAAGTATAAAAATATAACTAGACTAAATGAAAATGTATTACTTGTTTGAGATAATAGTATATAACTATAAAGAGAATGGAATAGTTTATTTTTTCAAAATGGGGTTATTAAGAATGCTGCCTGACTAATTAACGCTATGGCGAAAAGTGTAGAAGAAGTTTTTCACCCATTGATGATAAATACTTTGGATCGGAAATCTCTATCAATACAAAGAGTTAATAATTAAATGGTACAATGTAATGCAATTCTAGTGGACATTGGAATACTTTTTCAGAACGGATTAATAGCGGAAAATTTAAGGCCATGGGAAATAATGTATGTACACGACTTCGTGGAGCATAGTGAGCTTTGACTTGATGAATCAGTGACGACTTATAAATAAAATTAGGATCATTAATAGAAAAGGTCTATGTATTCTAAAACTAATTACATTATCGATATATATATATATGGAAATTTTACTATAATATATTTAGTTATATGTAAATAAATTGATAAAAAACAAATTTGTTCAGGAAATGCAATTCATGAATCATAATCGTTTCGTACTTTGCCGATGGTATGTTTAAGTTTAAGTTTAAGACTTCTGTTGATTAATGGCAATCCGATGAATTATGTAAAGGGTACTATCCTAATTTAATTTTTCAATACACGAACTAAACAAACTTTTTAAAATCAACAGGCTTTAGACAACTTGATTGATGAGTTCCTCCCTCGTCATAGACAAGTGACAAGTGCACCGTCTGATGAAGAAAGTGATAGCGATTCGGATAGGGGCGAGTTAATACACAGTAACCGCGTTCATGATGATGTTTTAAGAGAACGAATAGACCTGTTTACTCGAAGTAATGGCGATAACTATAGCGAAGAGATTGAAAGTGAAGACGACGACAACGTATCATGTAATGGAAACAGTGATATACAGAGTTTGAAAGAAAAGGTTTTGACATCTTGTTCATGTGGAAAAAATTGCTTATACAGTGTCCCATTAGATGATATCCAGAACTCGATCTTGGCATTAAGAGAACTTTCAAGAGAGGAAAGAGACATGTTTATCATGGGGAAACTTTCGTGCAATTCGAATAGCTGTACACAGAGAGGAAAGGAAAGAAAAAGGAAGAGATACACATACTTCTTCAGGAATAAGGAAATTTGCAGGGGGTCTTTTCTTTTTGCATATGGTGTTGGTTCAAAATATGTGAAGAATATTGTGTCCCACATGAACGAAAATGGGTGCATACCAAGAACGCACAAAAACAAGAATAGACGCCCTAGCAATGCTTTCTGCTTTGATGACCTGAAAAATGCAATAGACTTTATCCAGAATTACGCTGAAGAGTTTGGACTCCCTCAGCCCAATGTGAAAAACCAAGGACATCCTCACATCTTTCTGCCGTCATCTGGTAACAAGTCATCTCTACATTCAACCTACGTCACATCATTTACTAAAGCAAACAAACGCTACGTTGGTCTTACAACATTTAAGCTTCTGTGGAGAGACTGCTGTCCCCATATCAAGTATATGACTCCACATTCCGACATCTGTCCAAAATGTGAGAATCATCGGGCTAACATATCTACAGCTGCTGGACATCAGGAAAAACAGGAGCATCTGCAGGCTTTCACTGAACATTTGTTAATGGTGGAGAAAGAGCGTCAGGTAGTTAAACATTTTATTAATATATCAACACTGTTTTTGTATTTCTCTGTAAATTTGTCTATGTTATTGTTTGACATTATTTATCCATTGCAGGTGTATAACAATGCAGTGAAGAATGCGAGAAAAGAAATGGAGCTAAATCACAGGCCTGCTGGAGTAATTCCCCCTTGTTCGACCGACCTTAGGGAAGTTCACTACACTTTTGACTTTTCCCAGGCTCTCTCCATCCCTCATCACGCACGCCAAGAAGGACCACTGTATTCCCTGACTCCCCGAATAGTTCAGTTGTTTGGTGTTGCAATTGAAGGACAACACCATCAAATCAATTATCTGATTGATGAGGACCAAGGCATCGGGGAAAATGGTGCAGGGATCAAAGGTGCCAATGGTGTTGTCTCCATGCTTCACCACTGCCTCACAACCTACGGTTCAGGAGAAAAATCATGTGTGATACACTGTGACAGTTGTGCAGGTAAAGCACGCACCGACAAATAAACAGGATGACATGAACTACCGTATATCAGGTTTTTTTCCGCGTCAAGTTTTTTCCGCGATATAGAACCTAAAAGGGTATATAAAATTTACGCGAATCAAATTTTCACTATTTCAAAGTCATAGAGAAAATATAATTCAAGATTGTTTAAACCTGTGAAATAAGAGGGTAAAAGTATCTAAATTGCCGCTCTTTATAATGAAAACTTCGGACAATTAAACCATTTACACGATTTTCTTAATGTTAAATAAATATCGATAAATATTTTCAGAGACGTACGCAGTCATAGAGAAATAGATCATGTACCGTTACATATACGAGTAGCTCAAGCATAATTAGACATCAGTTTACGCAAGAAAAGAGACCGTTTTAATTATCTTGTCAAATTATTAAATAAACTACGAGGCTTACAAACCTGTTATCTGCCGCTTGTCCTCCGATCCCTCAATTTCTACTATAAACTCAGTGAAAATAGTTCATTGTACTCTTACATACCTGTTTACCTCATAAGGAAAGAAAAAACTATATTATAAAAACAAAACTTTGTTTCACATTTACGCTGATATAATTTCCGCGATTCAGAAATCGTCGCAAACAAAGCGGAAATTGGATACACGCGGAAGAAAACCTGATATACGGTATTATTTGTCGTTTGGTATCAAACATTAATATTTTCTTTTTTTTAGGTGAAAACAAAAACAGATATGTTCTGGGATATCTGATGTGACGAACTCTCATGGGCTTGCATCACGATATTCAGCTGTCAATGCAGGTTCCATACCATGGCCGATGTCTTGTTGATGCCGGATTTGCTAACATAAAGCGGCTGTACCACAGGACGGATGTAGATAGCCTTTCCGGTCTTGTTGAGGTGGTTAGGAAAAGCGCCAGATCAAACTCTCCCGTTACCTACATCAACGACGCTGGAGAACACACCTGAAAGTGGTATGATTGGAAATCGTTTACCAGCACGTTCTTCACAAATGTGAAAGGCATCCGGAAAATGCGACATTTTAGATTTTCATCATTATCACCGGGTATGTATTTAGTTACATGTATGTAAAACATATAATTCCATCGGATTGACAGACAATTTAGGTATCTTGGAGTTTATATATATTTCTGTTTAATCAATATCAATACAGTCAATTAAATTGTAAAAAAAAATACATGTATAATGTCTGTATATTCACTGTGAGAGGTACATGTACTGAAAAAAAAAATTATTCTTTTTTATACAGGAAAACTGTTCGTCAAAAGTCACGCCGATGACAGTGAACGAGAAATCACGCTTCTGAAATCCAGTATCAGTCCGGACGACATAACAACAGGGTCAGTGATGCCCGACATTCTACCTCCCGGCGGGATTACCTCAGAGAGGCAACGTTACCTGTTCCGTGTTGTTCGCCCTATTGTACGAGATCCTTTTAAGGACACTACCTGTCCAGAGGCTGAAGAGCGATGAAGATGTTAATAAAATGAACGGTTTTAAATGCAAACATAATGTAATGTTAGGATTCATTTAATGACATTGAAAGTGAATTTATTTTCGTTTTCCAACAAGTTTGAATTTTTTTTCTTGAAAACTAACATTTTAAACATTTGAAAATGTCAATTAGTTAAGTGAAATATATTTCTTCAGGACAAGAAATGCCGTTGTTTTTTTTTTTTTGATGACGTTCTAATGACATTGATATTCTATGACTTTATGCAACGTTTTTATGACGTTATCTTAGTGCATTTCAAATGCATTTTATCTAGTCTTAAACTGAGTATTTGATTAAACATTTGGCATCAAAATACTCAGAAAGACGTTCTTATTAATAAACCAGCAAAAATCCATTTTCCAAAATTTTGTCACGAAGGTCCCTTTTCGCTTGACGCAACTCATATATATATATATATATATATATATATATATATATAATGAAATCGTCTTCAAACAGATATTTCTAATACAAGATAAAAAAGAACAACATTAATTATTTTTATTTTATCAATATTACTCTGATGTCAACCTGGAAACTTTAAATTGCCATAAACCTTTGTTTGTTTTGCTTTAAACATATTTTATTGGTTAAACAAAAGGATTAGAAACAAGTTCTAACAACTAACAAGTTCCACTTCTAAAATATAACAATATTTGTCATGCATATACATTTAGAATATAAGAAAATATAACAATCATACACAAAAATAAATTATTTAATTCTCAAGAATTCGTCTATGAACTTTTGTACAAAATATTGATATGTAAAGGTAGGTTGTTGTTGCCATATTAAAGTACATTAGTATCAATATTGACTAAATCTGACATAAATAATTGATCAAAAATGTTGTTTCTCGCTCTAGAGTAGTTTTTAAAAGGGAAAATGATACACATCTTCTGTTTGACCACATAATCACAACGAACTATTTACAATATTACGTTTACAAAGATCATAGTTTAATACAAAGTTATGTCTCAGTCTTATATATATAATGTTGTTACAGCGTTTACCAAAAGAAAAATAAATAGGGGGTTTCGTAACCGAAGGCATATGTTTGCAAAACAAATTGATTAATGTGGCTGTTCTGGCATCAATATAAAGTGAATTCCATTGATTGACAGCATTGGGTACAAATTTTTTTTTTAGTAAATCTAATCAAACTTAGGAACATTAAACTGATCTTTTTTCATGTGTGTATCGCGATATATTTTCCCGCTAATTATTTAGGAAATATATCAAAATAATAATTAGGCAACGTCCCCATGTTAAATTTGAACATAGTTTTCATCTTAGCAATGAAGCGTCTGGTTTTATAAAATTTATCAGATTTAAAGAGAAGACATAAAAAACTACAAAGTCAAACGTTTGTTTGTCTTGTACCTCTTTGGTTGTTCCACACTGATCAAGAACAAAGCCGATGACATGTTGAATCTGCGATAATTGGTGGTCTCTACCATATAACAATACAAAAAGTGCAGCACACAGGTTGTTGGTGTACTGTGTACTACTAGAGGACTTCACGTCTTTACTGACATTGCTTTGAAACATTTGACTATAAATGGTGCTTTAAAAATAACTTCCTATAATATTTAACATGGGGACGTTGCCTAATTATTATTTTGATATATTTCCTAAATAATTAGCAGGAAAATATATCGAATATATATATATATATTTTGAAAAATTTCGTCTCACACTTGGTACCTTCTCTGATCTTCAAATATTTCACAGCACTTCTGTTTTAAAACGTCTATCTTACCTTGAATTTCCTCCTCTAATCAAACAAATCTGTTAAGTTTGTTTACAAAATATTTACAAGCGTATCCCTTTTGTGCAGTTCTTAATTCAGTTAATAACGCACTGAATAACTTACTGGCCTCTGTTGCTAAGGATTGATAGTATATTAAATCAGTTATTGGTTTCAAACATATAATTCACACATTTTTCCACTGGACGTCGCCATTAAAAAATTCCTACATCACTAGGAACCGTTTTCATTGGATATCGGTGCGTACATCACATAATAAATATTCATGATTTTATTCATGTAAAACGCGGGCATTTCACAGCACGCCGCCACGGGTTTATAGAAATAAAATGGACACAAAACTCGTAGCTTGAGACGATGATCTGCACATTGTTCAAATAAATTTTTGTGAAACCGTGTGAAAAAGTTATACATATCCTAATATTCCTTTACAGTCCATTTCAACATGGTGGAGTAGGAAGCGTTTTTTCTACGGACAATTCTTACATGTAATTCGCTTACATATATTTCATTTAACAATACAAATACTTTAAAAGCAATAAAGTTAACAACACATGCTTACGTAAGTAAACATTTTTTTTTTTTAAATTTTTTTTTCAAATTTTTATGGTATATAGACAGACAGACAGAACACCCCTTTCTCACAGACTCTCACACACAGCAAGTTGGTACAGTGAATTTGTATACACCTATATACATATATATATATTTAAAGATACATACAGTACAAATTATCTAAAGAAAAAGAAGAAGATTAATATCTACATCATCATTGATGTGTTAATTAAATATTTATACTGGAAAGAGACAACTCCATGGTGACCATCTCTTAATAAAGTCTACAGTAGTAAATAGTTTCCTTTCAGTATTGTAATAGGTTGGTAAATAGGACATTAACATTTCAAAACATATCTTTATATCTTTTCTCGACCTTTGAAAAATAATTTTTTTTACCAATATAATAATCAAATTAACTACATGATCCATATCTGGATCACCTAATAGTACACTCTGGATATCAAATGTTATTCTCTTGCCAGATCTATTAAAAATATAGTCCGACAATTTTGTCCAGAGATTCAAAATTAGTGGGCATTGGTAGAATAAGTGCTTAAAAGTTTCAGGTTCCAACATACATATTGCACATAAGTTATTGTTTTTTATCTAAGAAAGATACAAAAATCTATTTATACCTAAAATTCTATGAATTATTCTGTAATTAAACCATACCAGTTCTGTATCTTTTGTGATTAACTTACAGTTGAGATATATGTGGTTCCAATTAAAGTCTGGTTCGAGATTTAAGTCAATTTCCCACTTAGATTCACATATTTGCCTATGCTGTAGTTTTAAGATAAAAAAGTCATATAATGTTCTTGAGCCTTTATTATCTTTACACAGAATTTTTATAGATTCTAACTGGTACGGTTTTACTACTAATTCATGTGAAAATTGCCTGATACTGGACCAGGAGCTTAATATAGCCTTTTTTAAGCCTTCATATTTAGTAAATGGTAGCTTAACTAGGTAATCATTGGTTATTTGTTCATGACTAATAAAATTCCCCTGCTTATCCAGCAGATCATATAAAATATAAAAACCCTTTTCAAATAAAGACTTATAAAAAATATAGTTATTTTGCACACTGATCTTCTCATTAAACCACAAAGGTTCTAATAATATATCATGTTCACATTTTGGCTCTATAGAATCCAGAAAATCAGCAAAGTAAGATAGAGTTTCTTTCCAAAATAGATTTGTTGTTGAATTAGCTTTTTGTTTAGAATACTTTGATCCAAATTGTATGAGATGAGCAGTGTTACAATTAATTACTTCATTGAAAAACATGGACCATTCCGAATTAGAGTGAAGAAGCCTTCTTATCCAAGTAAGTTTAAGAGATTTTATGTATGTATCAATATGAACCATTCTACATCCCCCTTTATCATAGTCCAACTGTAAAGTTTTCCTAGATACTTTATCAATTTTATTACCCCAGATATATTTATAGAAAACTTGCTCTAATGTTTTAATCCACTGAGAGTTTGGTTTAGGTAACACTGTAAATAAATGGGTAAACTTGGATAAGAATAAGCTTTTCACAACTGTTATTCTGCCAATAGGAGAGATGTTTCTCTTTGACCACTGTGTTATTTCTTTTTGTACCAGATTAAATTTCTCATTAAAGTTCAGATGTTCCATGTTTTCCAGATTAGCTGTATAAGTTACACCTAAAACTGTAAAAGGTTCATATGTCCACTGGAGCCTAGTATCTTGACAAAGCAAAACTTGACTGTTAATCATGGATCCTATCCAGATTGCTTTAGTTTTGTTAATATAAGGCTTAAGCCCTGAATATTTTGAAAACTGGAAGAGTAGGTCGAGAGCAGACTTGAGAGATTTTTCTGATCCATCTAAAAACAGAACTGTGTCATCAGCATACTGTTGTAAACAAATTTTTTCTTTTCCTATTTTAATACCTTTAATATTTATATTTTGTCGTATCATGTGTCCCATGATTTCGACACACAGGTTAAAAAGATATAGAGAGACAGGGTCACCCTGTCGACAACCCCTTCCAATTTCAAAAAATTCTGAGAAGATCCCATTCTGGATAACGCATAATTTTGCCTTATTTTATAATACTGATATCGATTTGATGAGTTCATGACCAAAATTAAAAAATCTTAACGTATCATACATAAATCTCCAAGATATGGAGTCAAAAGCTTTTTCGAAGTCAATAAGTAAAATCATTCCTGGAATTTGTTCTTCTTTAGTGATGTGAAGAGCATCATATATAAGCCTAGTATTTTCTCCAATAAACCTATCTTTGAGGAAGCCCTTCTGATTATCATGAATTAAAAAGTTTAAGACTGTTTTTATTCTGTTTGCAATGCATGCTGATGCTATCTTATATGTAACATTAAGTAAAGATATAGGACGCCAGTTACTCAGGTATTCTCTTGGCTTATTTCCTTTTGGTAGTATTGATATTATACCTTGTTTTTGAGTTATAGATAATTCCCCTTTATTAAATCCAAAATTTAGTGATCTAATCAAAAAGTGGCCAATATCCTTCCAAAAATATTTAAAAAATTCTGCAGAGAAGCCATCAGTACCAGGGCTTTTATCATTTTTCATTCCCTTCAAAGCAGCAAGGGATTCCTCTCTAGTGATAATACCCTCTAATTTACATGACATATCATTATCTAATAAGTTAACCTTTGTCTTATCAACTATTGTACTAATATCAACATCATGTAATTTGTTATCACAACTGGAGTACAGATTTTTATAAAAATTTTCAATTTCCGACAGTATGTCAGATTGATTTGTAATAGTATCACCATTGCTCTGCACAAGTTTGTTTACTGTTTTATTTACATAATTTCGTTTTTCTAAACTTAAGAAATATTTTGTAGGTTTTTCTCCATGCTCAATCCATTTGAGTTTTGTTCTTACAAATAATCCTTTGATATAATCTTTTCGAAACTCTTCCAGTTTGGTTTGAGCAATGGATAATTTTTCTAAAATTTCTTCGGATTGATCAAAGTTTCTTAATTCTTCCAACCGTTTAATTTCTTCTTCAAGGAGTTTAGTATTCTCATTTCGAATTCTTTTTTTATTAGAACAATAACTTATTGTGATTCCTCTTATGCATAGCAATAGTTGTTCAAAAAAAGGATTGGTCATTAATAGTGAATAAGAGTTGTTCGTCCTGAATAGAGGTGACCATTGAAGGATTGAAGGGAGGGGCAATATATTGCGCTTTTATTTTTGATAATGTGTCTTTAATTAAGTCAACATAAGTTTTGTCATGAAGAAGTGAGTTATTAAATTTCCAAAAACCCTTTCCCTTTTCGAATTTAGAAAGAGATATGTCAAGTTCAATCATTGAGTGGTCTGACCTATATCAAGGATTAATATCAGCTTTGTCAACTAAAGACATCAGCTCACTAGAAATTAAAAAATAATCTAGTCTAGCTTTTTTAACTGGTTTTGCCTTAAACCATGTAAACCTCTTTCGTTGTTGGTATTTTAACCTCCATGGATCAACCAGATCATGTACTTCTTTCATATTTAAAACTACATCGCGTGCTTTTTTGTTGTTAGTATTGACATAATTGTAATAATCTAAAGTTGTATCTTGGACAAGATTAAAATCACCTGCCATTATAACAAAGTCACCATCAAAATTATCTACTAACTCAGAGCAATTTTTTTGTTTAATATAGTTTAAAACGTCTCTTCTTTTTTCCATTCCTGCAAGTCCCCTGCAGTTCAATGACATAATCTTAACACTCATTATAGGTTAAGACATAGTGGATAAAAAAATAATAGTGTACACACATATATATAAATAGTTGTAAGAGTAGTGTACATGTTATTCAGGGGACGAGTTGGGTTTAAAACATTCAAATACTCCACGACTAAGGAAAAATCTATACCAACCTGCGACGCACACACACCATTCACTCCGAGACAAACATGTAGAAGCAAGAAAACACAAACAGAAAGAGAAACGATTACAGTTAATTCCATTATAGAAATCGCACAGTGTTATTTTTTTGCGTTGGCCAGTTCAGAAACTACCGAGTCGCCACCGGAAGTTGACACTGGTATCATAATACCACTTGGAGAAACCCACTCGGAACGGGTTATTTATTTCCGGGATTGTTTTTCGCGCAGTTTCTCGGTAACATCGTCAAATATGTCGAATCTAATGCGACGTTTTCCATACTGTCCGTACACATGTCCGTTGAAGTACCACGCTGATGATATCCGTTGGTCGCTACTCAGTCTGGAAATGAGGGTCGCATTATCTCTGGTGACGTCATTGGTGATTTTGACTCCTCTAGTTGCTGTCTTAATATCGGACCTCTTTCGCATTATGGTTGTCTTAGCATCCATGGTCCGCATTTTGATAAGAATTGGTCTTGGTCCTTCTTCTCCTCCTGGAATTCTGTGTACAGCTACGACATCCTGTGGGTCTATGGCAATGCTCACGCTCTTTGACAGAGTGTCGTTTATCAAATCCAAGCAGTTTTCTCCTTTATTTTCAGTGATTCCGTGAAATTTTATATTAAATTTCCTTGAATATTGCTCGTTGTAGTTTGCTTTTGAGAGAGCGTTTTGTACCATGTTCTCATTTTCTTCTACCTGTACATGAATTCTGTTCAGAGCGTCGCTTTGTTCTTCTAATTCTTTTCTAAGATCTCTATTTTCTCTCTCTAATTCTAAAATTTTTTCATCGTATTTCTGTTCTATTTTTTCTTGATGTTTTTGGAATAGCTCCTCAACAATGCCTTTTATTAGTTTTTTCACATCATCGCCTTTAATAGTTTTTTTTAGTTCATCCTTTATTTCGCCTAGTTGTAGTTTAATACAAAATTATGTCTCAGTCTTATAAATATAATGTTGTTACAGCGTTTACCAAAAGAAAAATAAATAGGGGGTTTCGTAACCGAAGGCATATGTTTGCAAAACAAATTGATTAAGGTGGCTGTTCTGGCATCAATATTAAGTGAATTCCATTGATTGACAGCATTGGGTACAAATGATTTTTTTAGTAAATCTAATCAAACTTAGGAACATTAAACTGATCCTTTTTCATGTGTGTATCGCGATATATTTTCCCGCTAATTATTTAGGAAATATATCAAAATAATAATTAGGCAACGTCCCCATGTTAAATTTGAACATAGTTTTCATCTTAGCAATGAATCGTCTGGTTTTATAAAATTTATCAGATTTAAAGAGAAGACATAAAAAACTACAAAGTCAAACGTTTGTTTGTCTTGTACCTCTTTGGTTGTTCCACACGGATCAAGAACAAAGCCGATGACACGTTGAATCTGCGATAATTGGTGGTCTCTACCATATAACAATACAAAAAGTGCAGCACACATGTTGTTGGTGTACTGTGTACTACTAGAGGACTTCACGTCATTACTGACATTGCTTTGAAACATTTGAAACATAAATGGTGCTTTAAAAATAACTTCCTATAATATTTAACATGGGGACGTTGCCTAATTATTATTTTGATATATTTCCTAAATTATTAGCGGGAAAATATATCGAATATATGTATATTTTGAAAAATTTCGTCTCACACTTGGTACCTTCTCTGATCTTCAAATATTTCACAGCACGTCTATCTTACCTTGAATTTCCTCCTCTTATCAAACAAATCTGTTAAGTTTGTTTACAAAATATTTACAAGCGTATCCCTTTTGTGCAGTTCTTAATTCAGTTAATAACGCACTGAATAACTTACTGGCCTCTGTTGCTAAGGATTGATAGTAAATTAAATCAGTTATTGGTTTCAAACATATAATTCACACATTTTTCCACTGGACGTCGCCATTAAAAAATTCCTACATCACTAGGAACCGTTTTCATTGGATATCGGTGCGTACATCACATAATAAATATTCATGATTTTATTCATGTAAAACGCGGGCATTTCACAGCACGCCGCCACGGGTTTATAGAAATAAAATGGACACAAAACTCGTAGCTTGAGACGATGATCTGCACATTGTTCAAATAAATTTTTGTGAAACCGTGTGAAAAAGTTATACATATCCTAATATTCCTTTACAGTCCATTTCAACATGGTGAAGTAGGAAGCGTTTTTTCTACGGACAATTCTTACATATATTTCATTTAACAATACAAATACTTTCAAAGCAATAAAGTTAACAACACATGCTTACGTAAGTAAAAAATGTACCTATACGAACTCGTATGACATACTGTAATCCCGCGCGTAGTTAGTATATTTTAAATAATTCAAATGTGCTATTACATGATTGTACATTTATGAATATGTAACTCTATTTTAATTAATAAATAATGTACAAAGCTATGTGTCAATTAATATTGACCAGCAATAATGTATGTATCATTTTATTAACATTGTGTAGACATTAAATAAAGATAATTATTAATCAAATGATGAAAAAAAATTCAATAAATAATTCATAAATAACTAAATCTTTTGATCCACCACTGATACTCTCAGTACACCTGTAAGAGGGTACCTGAGTAGTATTTAAGCTTTATGTATTCCTTAAATTTCATTGGTTAAAACTTTTAACTCTAAAACTTTGACCTAAGACAAAGACATTTAGTCAGCTACTGCCATTCTAGATTGACTTCAAAGATGTGCATGATCTGGCTTATATTATAACAGACTGAGCAGAGACCATAATTATGTAAGTACTAACTTCTCTCTTTTAATTAACAAATTGTAAATTAATTATTTCATCATTTATTCTAAGTTATCAAACTAAATATAATGTATAAAGTGTGAAAGATATTAGAGTGAATGTGTTTTTTTTTAAATTACAGTCCTACTTCATACTCACTCATACAGTAAATTCAGTAATTAAGACAGAATGCTTTGAAAGCTCTGTTCCATAAACATATTCTTTGTCATAAAAATATGGTTAACGTATCTTATACTTTTTACAAAAATATACATAATTGAAATATGAATGTTCAATAATGATCCTGATTATATATCTGAATTTTATAAAATGCTGTGACAGGAGGAATCTGTCTTATTTATAGCATTTATAAAACATGTATGTTTATGACTTGTGAAATCAATTATAAATTTTATGTGCAATAAACATATTAAACTGAATTATATTTATGTATATTTACAGGGTGATTTATTGTTATAAAAAATCATACATCAACGAACCCGCAGGTGTCCGTTTATATTCATTTCATAGGACCCCTGTTACACTGATGCGGAAGAAAACTCAACCAGTGAAACAGAGAGTGAGGATTCCATCATTCCACCTAATCGATTCAGGGAAACACCCCGTCCTCAACCAAAAGCATCTCAACTTGTGAAATTTTTCACGAAATTATTGGTTCCAACACTTCACCTCTATCAAGTGCAGCCTCGGCTAGAGTTTTATCAGCAGCAACTAAATCATCCAAGAGCGCCATTATCATTTCGTCCTCTTCAGCTAATGATACCGACAAAACCTGGACCTTCAACATCAGCAAAACCTTCTTAACCAAAGTTTAAAATCGCCCCTCGTAGGAAAAAAACAACAGTTTAACAAGACCGTCCAAAATAGAAAAGATATGTGCTCGAAAGGGATTTAAACCTGTTGACACTGCCCCTTCAAAGAGACAAAAATTTCTATTTGATTATATGAACGACAATTCCATACCAACCACAATTAAGAATATGTTTTTTTTGGAAGTGATAAACTAACATTTAAAAATAACGTACTATTATTTGTTAAAATTCATTTTACATAAAAAGTACAAACAGATTTAAGTAAATTGATAGGTAAAAATGTACACATTGTATAAGAAATTTATCAAAATGGGTACCACTGACTTTCCTTACACTCCCTTCTTTTCATTTTTTTATTGCTTATTTGTTCTCCCCCTCCCCCGAAACTTTCCATTCTTTCTACTCTGTTATCGATTTTTGTTTTGTTTTTATTACATGTTTTTTATTTTCTTCTCATTTTTTCTCTACACTACATATACTTTTTTTATTTCAAACCTGAGCAGTTAACCATTATTTTTCTTTTTTTTTTTAGTTTCATTTTCCTATCATAAGCTATTTGTTTTGTTTATATTTTTTGCACTGTACCTCCTTCCAATGCTTTTTATAATATTAATCTATAATACAAAATTAAGTTGCAATATATGTGTATATATATCTTATATAAAATTATATAATTACTCATATTATACCTTGACTACAGGAGAGAACATAAATAGGCATTATGCCTGCTGTTCAATCCATTTCAATACTTGAATAAAATACTTCTTAAATTAAAGAGACAAAAAATAAAATCAAACACATATGCAAAATCAGCTTTCGTGTGGTCCGATGATGATGATTTTATGTAATAAAAATTATATCTCTTTGCCTCTCATTTTCTTTCAACATCAAAATTGTAATTTTTTGCAAGGACAGTAAAGTGCTTTGCTTCATAATTCTTGAATAATAAAATAAAATATCAGATAAACACATAACTCTAAATGGTATCAGATGAAGCACAAAGTTTGCAGAATTTTAACCACGATTTAAGCACACAAGTATATATAAAGCAAAGCTAAGGACTCTTAGATATTACAAAAGGAAAGCTGGGGAATCTACAGATACTCTATTAAAACCTTTTCCTCCTGGACAGTCCAAGGAAATAAAAATGCAAATTGTGTTTTTAAAAATCATATTATACGTACCATAAGGGTGCATTAACACACCATATAACAGAACAAATTTCAATTCTTGTCGCAGGGTAATGTACGGTTTTCTTTGTTTCGACACTGTTTTAGATGCATCAATATAACAGATACACTCATAACTCGAAATGGCGTTTGAAGAATAAATGGAATATTTCATATGCATCCGTTGTAAGAAATGCAGGTATGCACTAAACTATATAATTATAAATAACGTTTTATTAATATTTATCATTCAATTTATACAATTTCCAATTTTTATATTATTTTTTTGTAATATATGATCTACAAAATCTGTGATCAGCCATTTACATATGAGGAAAAAGATCGCGATTCTTCTGAAAGAAATAGACCAAATCGTCCAAAGCAATTGAGTCTTACATTGGCATAGAAATGCGTCACGACACAAAGACATGAGATGTCCCTGTTAAAAACAAATTTATGGATAATGATTTGACAAGAATGCGCTGTTAATAAACAAGATTTTGATTTTTACTATACCAAAAAATCCATCTAGCAAGTAAACTGTACGATATGAAGAAAGAGAAGAAGTTCAATTCAATATTTGATGAAATTATTTTTACACGCTGTGAAATCAAATGATCACACAAGTGTCTTAAAGAAACATTTGGAGAACATTGAGAACATGTATCATGTCATTGGAGATCATAAGAGGTGTGACAATTACTGGTGTAAGTATTTGAAAGACCTAAAAAAGTACATACTATTACATGTTTTTACTTGCCATATGAAAAAAATAAATCTCTCGGTTGAGGATTTTCGCCTTGATTTACAAAACGTTTTCAGTGAACTGGCAAAGAATGCAAGCAAACTCTCCAATCTTGGAATTACACAAGCAAGTGAAAACTTCGACAGACTTATGGCATGTAAAAAATCCGAAAATGTGTTCTATGATTGATAGGAAAACGCATCTTTTTTTGTGACAGGTGTTGTTGCCCACATGATTATTGTACATCAGACCATTGAAAAAGTGAATCATTATCAGATTAAAAAATAAATACCTGAGCATAAGTTTTATAGAAGCTGTTATACTCAATATGAAATTTGCTTCACAATTATGATGCATTGCTGTTGTCACAAGGCATACACACAGGTGTACACAAGAACAGAATTTCAAAGAGAGAAAAGAAGAAAGAAAGGAAAAGCAGTTTGCAGATTAAAAAGAATACAACAATAGCTTGTATTCTCAACTTGTAATAAGTGATTAGTAATATCATTTTCTACCTGATATGTAAAAAAAAAATACTAAATTCTACCGTCTGATGTTTAGTGGGGGTCATCTTAAATTATTAAAATGCACCAAATTTTGCGCTATTTTTGGCGTGTTACAAATTTCGATTAATTCAAAAATTAAGAAAAATACTCACGATGATAGCACTAGTCTGTGTATATGTTTTCAACAATTTTTATTTATTTTTTATGTGACGTCTTATGAAGCATTATTGCGAAGCTTCACCTTACAATAACATCATTAAAGCACATTGGCAACGCTCATCTATCGTGCAACGAAAAATCGTTTAAAATATAAAATTTTCCTCCAATTTTTTTTATATGTATTTTGTTTATTGTGTTAAATTTTCTTACAGTTATATGTGGCGTATTTTTAGTAAATAACAATAAGAAGATCTGAATATTTGCTTCATTTCTCTACTTAAATATATGGCTTTCACTCAAATTACGCTTTTTAAGTCAATCGCATAACAAAGATACAGTAAATAAAAAAAAAAATATTTTTTGGTATTTTCTTACACTACTGAATTCAAAATCCACTGATATTCCCAAATATTGACTGACATCCACTGTACATTGACTGTACCTCACTGTACATTTCACTGACTTCCACTGTACCCCACTGTATCCCACTGTACATTTCTACTGAACATCGCTGCATGTATCCCACTGTACACCACTGTACAGTCCAACTGACTTCCACTGTACCCCACTGTACGCCACTGTACAGGGCACTGACCAGCACTGTACGCCACTGTACCGGGCACTGACCATCACTGTACCCCACTGTACGGCACTGTACTATTAATTTGAGAAAAAAATCAGATTTTTAAATCTTCAGTATATTTTTTTTCTTCGAAATTATTTTTACATGTATTATGCTGTATATAGCATTATCATTATGTATACAGATAACTTGACAGAAGAATGCAACAGGTCGTTAAATTTATTTAATACGTTTTCTTTATTAAAAAATGTCTATTGTTATTGAATGTTACGATCATAAAACTATGATAATTTCCCTAGCTATAAGGTGAAAGGTGAAAGTATTGAATTTTACATGTTGAATCTGATTATTAAAAAAGTACATGTCATTATGTTCATTCTGTCAGTCATTTGAAAATACCCCTCACCCCCCCCCCCCCGGCAAGGTTACATAATCATTTCTTATTGATGTTATATGACAAGCCCTCGTTTAAATGATCGGGTTGTTAATTCTCTGTGTCTCATAAGCTGTGTTTTAGCCACTTAAAAAAGTCAATTAAACACAGAATCCACAAAATATATCCATGCTTGTTTTTTTGTACACATGTGCAAATATCATGACTGCCCGCTTGACTACACAGGTACATTTTGAAGATAGCGTGCGAGTTTCTAGCTCATTTGTTAATTGATTTCTTTTGATTTAAATATTTAAATATACATTGCAAATATCGAGTTTTAATTTAACAAAATAACACCCACTGCAGAATACATTATAAATTTTAAACATAATCAGTGACATATTAAGCGGTAATTAACTGTATCATTAATTTCAGCAAGAAATAAAAGGAATGATTTAAATCAAGGAAGGTTGTAACATGTTGTAATATGCCTAGATGTACAGTTTTCTTAATATATTATTTACTTTTAAATGTTTAAGAAATAAGATATTTAAAATGCCCTACGCTACACACTTTTTTGTATAATGAGAGAGAGAGAGAGAGAGAGAGAGAGAGAGAGAGAGAGAGAGAGGTTACAGGTATATCACTTTCTGACAATATTGTATTGGTGTCATTTGCAAGCGTAGAAAAGTTCACAATAAAATCTACGTTGGAAGTGGCAGTTGTGATGCCAAGGGGATTTTAACGTGCTTATACCTTTCTGACTCGGGGCCTCAAGTTTTAGCACTAGAAAAGTCATGAGAGAGAGAGAGAGAGAGAGAGAGAGAGAGAGAGAGATCCATTTATCAGAAATCGATTGGAATAATAAGAAATTGATTGTCTATTAATCTGCTTCTTTTACATTTCGATTATTTTTCTTTATGTCTTACGTTTATTTTTGCCAACCAACTCCGTGGTTTTAGAAAAATATCTGCAAACTTCAAGTCGAAAAATGAAATGTAATTATATGGATAATATCACCCCCCCCCCCCTTTCTTCCCGAATCCACTTGATACCCCTTGCAGTACTGTGTTATGTCGAAATGATTCATGTTAAGCAATCGGTTATAAAAATTAATGCATTTTTTTTTTTAATTTTGACCTCGATGTGTAATCACTGTTAAATAGATATATTAAATCCCACTTTTGTGCAAACATTACATGAAACTAGTCCTACATGTAATTAAAATTTAATAATCTTTTAAGACAGATTTTAAAGCATTATGATCCCAATGCACCAGGCAACCATAATGATTTTTTTTTTAATCAAAAGGGAAAATTCACATTTTTGGTTTTAACAGTGTATTTCCCCGACGTTTACATTTATTTATTCCTAGGCCCCAACACATATACACAGGTGGTCAGTTTTCACACCTTGACACAGTCACCCGGTCGTGTGTATAGTCTGAGCCTTTCTGTTAGTTCCGGGTTTTTCGTTGTTTCCAGACAGACAAAAGATTTTTTTTCTGTAGACATACACAAAGAAGGAGACAGTACACTGTCGATATAAAATATTACTTTTTAGCGTTGACTTTCAATCATTAAGAATTTTTAAGACAATCATTGAATAACGAACTTCAAATCATTTGAATCAATGGACATTATCCCGAAACTAAAGATAAATACATACTTTAATTTTTTTTAATGCCAATATGTAGATTTAGCCACTGTCAACATTACAACATGTTACCGGTAGTACTTTATTTAAATACTAAAATATTCGTACGTTAGCATTGAGAGAGAGAGAGAGAGAGAGAGAGAGAGAGAGAGAGAAATTTTATAGAAGATTTGAAATGTTTGCTATGATACAATATACTGGTTTCAGTAAATGAAGAAAAAAAACAGAAGAAAAAACGAAAGATCGTTTTAAAGGCCGAACTTTCTTCCCGGGTGGTAAATCTCAGGTGAGGGCGGGGCTTAATTTCTAGAGGTGTTAAAGCCTCCGGGACTGGAAATCTACCTGCGATCGTGAACGCTGCTAATCACTATACACAGGAAGTAAGTATAACACAAGATATAAATAATTAGTCAGAATTCGTCGTAGTTTGAATATCTTTTTGTTTTAATGACCAACAGAACCGATTTTATACGAAAATGTCGTCCGAGCACGTGTGTAAAGCACAATTAAAAAAATCAGTAAACTAATTCTGCTTTAAAGATTTAACTCAGTTCATTGTGTTTAGCACTTGACATTGTTTAAGTCGTTAATTTTAACAAAATTAATATAATTGTATAAGAAAACCATACGATCGGTAAAAATATTCACTTGAAAGTAAAGGCAGCCATTATACGATGACAACTAATGGAGTGCAACAAGTTCCAATTGAGTGTATAATCAGTAAATACAGCTTTAATAGCTCATAAGTTTGTTTTAAAAAAGAAAATTGTGTATGCATGTTTTGGGCTGCATGCTCATTCATCGTCGTGAAATTTATTAGGTCATATACATTCAACATGATTCAAAAATAAATTGCGTAGTTTCAATAACTGAATAATAAAACTATTTTTCTCATTTATCCGACCCTAACACAATTCACTTATTACGGAAAGAGAAAATAAACATGTTTGCCTATTAATTAAGGTGTCGCTTATAATTGAAGAGATGCTAAAATTAAATTGTGATGCAGCAAAAATATAGCGCGGGGGGGGGGGGGGCGCTTATGTATGCCTTCCTGACTTTGGAGGAGAATAGTAACAACATGAGAGAGAGGAGGGAGGGAAGGAGGGGGTATATTTTTTCTTATTAAAACTGTTACTACATGTATATCATGGCAACATTCTGAACTGTGCAAGAGAAGATACATGTAGATGTATTTCATGTGTTGATAATGAGCAGTGTATAAATTCAAAAGTATATAATTAAAAGTACCGTAATAGGGTGAAATATTATTTGAACACTGTTCGTTATCACCATATTTCATATTTAATTTAACACAATACTTATTTTGATTTCAGCGACTTAATAATATAAAGACCACAAATACCCTTATAAGGGAATTACATAATATTTTGAACAAGGTGTCAGACTGACAATTTACAAGGTTGAATATTGGGACATTCACACCTTTTGATCTAACGAAAGTATGTATACTATACACAGATACTGACTCGCTGATCTTCCTGTGAAGTAAAACTTCTAAGAGATTTTAAAGGCCGAACATTTTACAAACGCCCCCTTTTTTACCTGTACAAACTTCAAAATGATGCCGCTTGTCAATCAAGTTTGAAACAATAGCACCCAGTTTGATTGACGTGATCGTCCGAGCGTGATCTTGCCAGGTCCGCGGATTTCTGTTTACAAGCAATTAACAACGTTATCTTTGATATCTTCCGTCATGTATTAAAGGGGGGAATTGAAAATTGATTTTTAAACATTACCTGTATTAAAATTGATTATGAAAAATAATTATTCAGTGATTGAAAATACGCACAATTTATATTTGAATTATGTTGGATGTGTGTGACCTAATAAATTCCACGAAAATGCATGGACAGCTCCAAAACATAAAATTTTCTTTTTACAACAAACGTACAATATGCTTCTAAAGCTATATTTACTCGTAAGAAGTTGGTGCATGTAAACGTCACTCCAAGGAAAACGAACTCCATTAATTGTCACCGTATAATGGCTGTCTTTACATTCCACATTCTTACTGATCGTATGGTACATTGTATAATGTTATTTGTAAATTCCGTTTTAATCAGGTTTTCATTTATTTACATTTTTGTAACCTGTACTATGGGACTTCCGGGAATAAACTAGTTAGTAAAACGTGCAGCACGGAGTTGGTTGTTCTTCGACATGTTCTTAAGAAACATGAATATTACATGGTGTCAGAAGTGGGAAGAAGAAACTATAGTAATTATACCATAATGGAACATATTCGTCCACCACCAGAATTGGATTTTTCCACGACAGATGGAAATTTACCTGAAAGATGGAGAAAATGGGAGCAAACCATGAAATTATACTTAACCATCGCCATGAATGGCAGAACCGACGCAGAGAAATGCAGTGCTTTCCTGTACATTATCGGTCAAGAAGGTAGAGAAATTTTCAATACTATGACAATAGTTGAAGAAGACAGAGACAAAGTAGATGTACTTTTCCAAAAGTTTAAGGAGTACTTCGCTCCGAGAGAAAACATAACAGTGTGGAGACATAGATTTCATACTAGGGTCCAAGGGAAAACAGAAACTATAGACCAGTATGTTACTGATTTAAGAATCATATCTAAGAACTGTAGATTTGACACATTAGAAGATGAAATGTTACGAGATAGAATTGTGTGTGGTGTACACTCCGAGAAAGTGAAAGAGAGACTTCTTAGAGACAATGAACTTACACTCATCAAAGCATTAAGCATATGTCGTGCAAATGAAGAATCACAGAGCAGGATGAAAGACTTACAACAAGAAGAACAGATCAGTGTTGTCAAGTGTGACAGAAACAGACAGTCGGTAAAACCGTCTACAGGAAATAGACATACATTCCAAAAAACTACTGGAACCGGTAATCAACACACATCTGGAAAACAGAAATACAGTGGTCCAAATTACAATTCGAGATCAACATTTACATGTGGTAAATGTGGGAAAAGTCACAGTCGAGGACATTGTCCGGCATTTGGGAAAAGATGTAGCAAGTGTCATTGGAAAAATCACTTCGCAGCAATGTGCAAGACTAAAGCTATTCATGCAAACGATCTAAACGGAGATGAAGATTCGCAAGACGAACAAAGAGAAGATTTTTTCATCGGATCGATCTCAAGCAAAAATAACAAAGATGAAATATATGTGAACCTAAAGATCAATAATAAAATAGTGAAGTTCAAGTTGGACACTGGATCACAAGTAAATATCCTCACAGATAAAATCTACGAAAAAATTCAGACAGGAGAACCACTCGTTGATACTAGTGTAAGACTTACCAGTTATTCGGGGGATTCCATACCAGTAGCAGGAAAATGTGTACTTCCATACAAAGATCAACAGTTAGAGTTCTATGTAACTACTGGAAATCAACCAACCATACTAGGATACAAATCCTGTTGTGAACTAGGATTTATAAAAGTCACCTTATCAACAGGAATATCACAGTGTTTCTCTCCTGTTGATGAATACACAAGTGTGTTTTCTGGACTTGGATGTTTGAAAGAACCTTATACGATATGTATTGATGACAAAATTAAACCTGTCATACACAGTCCAAGGCAAATACCAGCAGCTTTCCGTGATGAACTGAAGAAAACCCTGGACAACATGGAATCAAAAGGAGTTATTAAAAAAGTCGATCAACCTACTGATTGGGTGAATTCTCTCGTCATTGCAGAAAAAGTCAAAACGGGGAAACTTCGTGTGTGTTTAGATCCCAGAGATTTAAACAAAGCGATCAAGCAGGAACATTTTCAGTTACCAACTATTGAAGAAATTACATCAAGACTGTCTGGAGCTACTGTGTTCAGTAAACTCGATGCCAATAGTGGATACTGGCAAATACCCCTCGATGAAGCTAGTCAACTCCTCACTACGTTTCATTCACCATTTGGAAGATATTGTTTCTGTCGTATGCCTTTTGGTATCAAAAGTGCACAGGAAGTATTCCAAAAGAGAATTGCGCAACACTTTGACAATATTGATGGTGTAGAAGTTGACATTGATGATATACTAATATGGGGGAGAAATGAAGAGGAGCACAATAGAAGACTCAGAGCAGTGTTACAGCGATGCCAAGAGATCAACCTTACTCTAAATAAGGACAAATGTCTTTTCAATCAATCCGAAATTCAATACATAGGACATGTGATTTCGAAAAATGGAGTGAGACCTGATCCTACGAAAATAGAAGCCATTCTTAAAATGCCACCTCCAACTGACAAGAAAGGAGTCGAACGTCTTTTAGGAACTGTGAACTATCTTGCCAAATTTGTTCCTAATATGTTAGCGATTAACGAGCCTATCAGATCTTTACTCAGGAGTGATGTGTTGTTTACATGGGAAAAACCTCAACAGGATGCATTCGAAGCTATCAAAGACATTTTATCTCGTGAACCAATTCTGACTTTCTTCGATGTTAAAAAACCAGTATGTGTTAGTGTTGATGCTTCAAAGTGTGGTTTAGGTGCTGTGATCACTCAAGATGAAAGACCAATTGCATATGCATCTAGATCATTGACAGAGACTGAGAAGCGATATGCACAAATCGGAAAAGAACTGTTAGCTGTTACATTCGGTTTAGAGAGATTCCACCAGTATACCTATGGTGTCAATGTCATTGTTGAGAATGATCACAAACCATTGGAAAATATTCTAAGAAAATCATTAGTCCAAACTCCTCCAAGGCTACAAAGACTCTTACTTCGTTTACAGAAATACGATTTCAACTTCAAGTATGTTCCAGGAAAACAGTTGATCATTGCTGATACTCTATCTCGGGCTCATTTATCTCCGACAAAGCAACAAAAGAAGAAATTTGCGAGGAAATTGAAACTTATGTTCATTCCGTGTTTATACCAAGCATTCCCATTTCTAGAAACATACTTCAAGACATCAAAAAAGAAACAGCAAATGATGCTATTCTAAGTGAAGCTATTCGTCTTGTTAAAAGTGGTTGGCCTGAAAACAAAAATCAGCTACGGAAACCATTACAAGAGTACTGGAAGTTAAGATCAGAACTTACATGTGTAGACAGTTTGTTATTGATGAATGAAAGAATTGTTATTCCAGAAGTATTACAACCCGAAATTTTGAGATATCTACATGTTAGTCATCTTGGAATAGAGAAGACTAAAGCTCGTGCAAGAACTGTGGTTTACTGGATTGGTATGAATCGAGACATAACCGACATGATTGCCAAATGTCATACATGTACAGATATGAGAAACAAGAATCCTAAAGAGCCGTTAAATCCTACGCCAGTACCAGAAGGTCAATGACAAGTGCTTGGTTCAGATTTGTTCACGTTGAACAATGAGGATTATTTGATCGTTGTGGATTATTATTCCAAGTTTTTTGAAGTAGTCAATCTTGAGAACACTAGGAGCAAAACTGTGATCACACATATGAAGTCCATGTTTGCCCGTCATGGCATTCCTTATGAAGTGCGAAGCGATAATGGTCCTCAATATACTTCCAAGGAATTCAAAGATTTCTCCAGAAATTGGTGTTTCGAATATAAAACGTCGAGTCCATATAACCCACAAGGAAATGGTCGTGCAGAGAAAACCGTTCAAACCGTGAAAAGAATGTTAGAAAAAGCAAGGATAGATGGAAAGGATCCATATATCAGTTTACTAGAATACCGGAACACGCCAACAGACGTTGAATCTCCGGCAAAACTACTCATGAGCCGACAACTTAGATCAATATTACCAGTAACCAAAAATCAACTGAAACCAAAAGTAGTGCCAGATGACATTACCAGGCAGAAGAGGAAAATTACCCAGAATCGTCAGAAAACTTATTTCGATGTTGGAAGCCGAAAACTGTCAAGTTTGTCGCCAGGACAAAGAGTTAGATTCAGACACAGAGGACAGTGGCAACCCGGATATGTCAGGGATCAAGTCCATACCAGATCATACAACGTACAAGATCAGAATGGAGATCAATTTAGAAGAAATCGAAGAGACATCATACAGTCAAAAGAAACCAGTTTTAAAGAACCTATTGTTGAACTTGATGACGAAGACGAAGAGACAGTGAGAGAAAAAGAAACAAGTAATACAGAAGCTGGAAACCCGGACACTACAGAAGTTGAAGACGCGAGAAGTCCAGACATTGTTCAGCAAGTGCAACCGTACAAAACGCGTGCAGGCCGAGAAGTGCGTCGTCCGAAATATCTTAGTGAATATGTGTGATGGGGCAGAATAATCCCTTACTTATATATTTGCAATCAAGGCAGTCTACCTTGATGTGCACATGATGAGATATGTATACCGGTAAATGATCATAAATATTTGTACATATATATGTAAATATGTTATATATCTATTTCTTTCAATTGTGTCTATAATGAAACTATAAGTGAAATTCTCTATATGAAAAAAAAAAGACTTTTTAAATCATAATGCAAAATTTATTAAAGGGAAAGATATAATGTTATTTGTAAATTCCGTTTTTATCAGGTTTTCATTTATTTACATTTTTGTAACCTGTACTATGGGACTTCCGGGAATAAACTAGTTACAATGTAGTAAAACGTGCAGCACGGAGTTGGTTGTTCTTCGACATGTTCTTAAGAAACATGAATATTACATATGGTTTTCTTATACTATTATAATTGTTAAAATTAACTTTTAAACAATGTCAAGTGCTAAACACAGTGTACTGAGTTATACTTTTATAGCAAAATTAATTTACTGCATTTTTTCAAGTGTGCTTTACACACGTGTGCTTAGAGAAAATTCGGACGACACGTACCATTTCCGTATAAAATCGCTTGTTATGGTCTTTAGAACAATAAGATTTTAAACTAAGACCAATTCTGACTAATTCTTTATTTCCTATGTATTAATTTGCTTCCTGTGTATACCGATTAGCAACGTTCACGACCACAGGTAGACTGCAAACCCCGGAGGCTTTCACACCTCTAATAATTAAGCCCCGCCCTCACCTACCCGGTAAAAATGTTCGGCCTTTAAAGTCCAGACCAGTTATCTTCTCTCTTTTGAAAAAAAAAAGTCAGTATGTTGAGCAATATGGTAATTTTTTTTATCGTTAAAAAAGTTGTTAATTCATAGTTTTAAATTCTCTTAATTTCAAAACTTTAATGTTACATATATACGTATATTTATTTGACAATATTGATTAAATGAAATTCATTGTAAAAAAAAAAATCAACTAGATATTTAGTTACTAAAGCATTGATTTTGAAATATATAAAAATTTCCCCTTTTTATTGAATAAGTTGCTATATTTTGTATGATAATTGGATTCCGAGTTTTTAGATAAATACATGAGTGGATCGGAGGATTGGGGGGGGGGGGGGGGGTCAGAGGATAATTTAATTTTTTTTAAACTTACATACTACAAATATCCAAAATATGTCTAAGCTCCCCCAGAAAACAAGTATCCCTGCCCTTTCCCTGGAAAGAATTCTGACCGCGCATGTAATTATAAATGAACTTAAAGAAATAGAAGCCCATTTTCTCTCTTGTAAGCAATAGGAAAGAATAAAAAAAAATCCAGATTTTGGTCTCAAATAAAGTAAATATTCAATTCATTGTTTAAACATAAGAACTTATAAAACATACTAGGTACAGAGGGTTATAGTGTTGTACAGTATTTGTCAGTACCCTGTACATTGGGGTACAGTGGGGTACAGTGCTGGTCGGTGCCCCGTACAGTGGTGTACAGTGAGGTACAGTGCTGGTCAGTGGGTAGGTACTGTGCTGTCCAGTGGAGTACAGTGGGTCTGTACAGTGGGGTACAGTGGGATACAGTGTGGTACAGTAGCTCTGTACAGTGGGTGTACAGTGGAATTACAGTAGGGTACAGTGGTTATACAGTAGATGTCAGACAATGTCAGTCAATATTTGGGAATATCAGTGGATTTTGAATTCAGTAGTGTTACCGACACGGTAAAAAATACAAAAGATTTGAATAACCCCGCCTTACATGTAAATAGGTCACTTGACATCCATCTCGGTCAATGAACAGTAATGGTGACGACAAGAAAGATAGGCATATCGCTAGGTTTGAAAGATTTGGCAATGAAAGAGAAAAAAGACAGACTGACAAGGATAAGAACAAAGGGGATATTGTCTTCGAAGTCCATGAGAATTAAATCCGAATTAAAAAAATGTTTCCAAAAAGCTTGCCTGACTAAACAAAATTATTAAATGGAAGAATGATTAGATCGATGAGGCTATCTTTTAAAAAAAAAAATAATTTTCGCTGATGATCTTAAACGGAACGTTAATTTATGAAGAAATTTCAGTCTTTTCTTTGATCTAGTGCATGCTCATCACTTGAAATTTAATGATTTCATTTTATTTTAGGAATGCACATGCGTGTATGAATCAAGTTTTTGCATGTAAGCTTGAAAGCTGAAGATAAAACAATCAAATTTTAAATTATTTTTGTTATATTGATAAATATTAAGGGAATAGGAAAGGATATTTAAGCACGTATTATCTTCATCCAAAAAATCTTGACAAGCAATTAAAAAACGCGGGATTAGCACAATTTCGGGTAGTTGCCGGAACACCGATTTTCCTCGATTTTTAAAGGCGCCCTATTATTTGGTTAGCCCTGTGTACTTCCTGTGTAAAAGGTACTCATAGCAGTAATTTTAAAAATGACAAAGTCGATAAATTGTTTTCATGGAAAGTGGCAGACCTTAAGTGTTTTCTTTTAGAGAGAGGCGTATCGTGTTCTTTCAGTCGGAAATTTGGTTCGGTAAAGTTGAGCTTGCAGTGGAACAGGTCATTCCTACTGACGAAGAAGGTAACTACAAAGTAATGGGCATTAAAAGGAGAACTGTAGAAGAAAACGGGGAACGTCATCCTTCCATCCCCCACTGACGACTTTACCTGGTACAAGTGTATCACTTCTTTTCCAGATATTCACACTTGGGATATTTTGTGGTTTTCTTCATGACTTTCTGTAAGTGGAACAGTCATCGTTTGCAATCGTACAAAAATGACAAAGGGGTTGGTTTGTTAAGTTCAAACCATATTGAGCATGCGCAAGTATCTGTAACATTTCAAAATAATTATTAGTATATAAAATCTTACTCTATTCCCGAGACGAAACTTACTTCTGATCCCTTCCTGGTTGAAATCTTTCAGCGGGATCATGAATTCTATAACTTTAGCGAAAAACGTATTAAGATCATAAAAGAGTACATGCCATGATATTGGGGTAAAAGAATATAGTCAAAAAATTAACTTTCCCATAATTCATAACTTTCAAGATAGGTTTTATGTGTATATGTCTTTGCATATAAACTTAAACAAGGTGGCTAGTACACATGTTTTATTTAAACTGGATATGACACAAAAAGGAATCTCTCTTTCCATTTCCATAAAACTCGGCCAGTCTGTGAATGTAATTCTGTAAAAAATGATCAGTTCAAAATATACTTAAACAATTTATTGTGTCCGGGTTAATATTTTGAACTTAAGAATTTATTTAAAATATATTTATTAAGTAACCATATTTTCTGACGTGTCCATAGTTTGTGGCCATGGCTTTCTGCATATTATCAGGTAAGTTCCTTGGGTCCAGTGATTCAAATGCCTGTAGTATTAGATAATTTATGAAAGCATCCCTCACCTCAGCAATGAGACTGTAAATGAATGGAACACGAGTTTGTTCAATAAACTGCTGTGGAGTTATGTCTACCAATACACCACCCCTTCTTCTCATGCAAGATTTTTCCTATCATAAATTTCATTTAAGAAATTTCTAACACCAGAGAACATGGTTGACCCATCATTATTTTACAATGCTTCAATCAGTGAATGTAGAGTGTCAGTAGTTTGCTTGACTCGTGATACACATGTAGTATATGTGAAAAAATAACTTCTGAACTTTGCAGGTACTGGCTTAAAATATGAAAAGGATGAAGAAAATAACACTATAGTAAAATCATACCACAACTGGCATTTTAATAAGAGCAGCTCTTATACCATATATTTCAGCATCTCTTTTCTCATTGTATATATATATCATCAAGTACATCCAGCACCTTGACAGATCTTTCCGTCACTCGTTTGCATGATGATAGATCAGTTAGCCACCCTGTAGTTGCTGCTCTTATCGGTGTCAAAGCTTTTCAAAACATATGCTTGTTGTACATCATAAAACATAGCAAACATCTGTGGAGAATATTCAAAAAGTTTCCACAATGCCAAAAGTACACTGTCCACTTCCACTAGCAATTGATACTGCTTCATCAATCATTCATGATATCAAATAAGAAAATTAATTTTTAAACAATATTTGATATTTGATTCCAAACTTCTCTACCTGAGACTTCACCACTCATGGTGTTGGTACCATCAAACCCAAGGAACCTTACTTTGATCAGGTCTATGTGTTTCGCTGTAAAGAACTGTTCGATTGCCGACGATAAACTAAGTGCATCAGTTTTCTTTACATGTATGTGTCCAAGACAATGTTCCTTCACCTCAACATTATGAATCCATTTGCATAGAATGGAGAACTGTTCTCTATTTGCCTGGTCTGTACTTTCATCTGCTAACAGTGAGAAATAGTTAGCATTTTGCAATGACTCCTACAGTTCTTGCTCAATAGGCTTACTAATTGAATCAATAATGTCAGACACTAATGTAGGTGACAAGTACGTAATATGTGGGTTTGAAGCTACCCTCAAACCCAGATCTGCAATAAATCTCACAAAGTCCTCAAAAGTGATACACTGGACCCATCTCTTCTAGATCATAAAATATGCACATTTTACAAGTTTTGAAAGTACTTTCTTGTTGATTCTTTTTTGTTGCCTTCAAAAGCAGCAGTTGAAAATGGTGACTAAGTCCCTTTCTTTCACTCTATTCTTGTAAAGTGTGTGTATTTATAAACGACATGATGGATATGTCGTTGGGATTTCTTGTGTTTTTTCAAGTTAACGTGTTGGATGGGTCCCTGACTTTACTCCTTTGTCTATAAATTTCCGTGGTGGGGCTGATGCTGAAATCAACATATTTTACAGCAGTAGCTATTCTTTGAAATGTTCCAATACAGCCAAGACTCATATAGACAGATTCATATTTCACCAAGGAAAAAGTCCGTAAATTCCCAATTATGTGGTAACGCAGGTGTCGTCGGAAGTTGGGAAATTGAACAATTATAATGATGATAAACAACTTTGACTATATATGTCCTCATTGTCTCTTGGTCTTACCTCTGTTTTCTCATTGAAAAGAATTTCACTGGAGCTTGAACTTGTGGCGTTTCTATCCGGGTTCTCATCAATTTCTACCTCATTTTCCTTTGTCACTGTGCTATAAGACCGGTTTGAAATAAGAGTTTATTGTTTTTTATTGCTTGTCCGTGTCGTTCTGCTTTGAATTTGTATATCGTTTTCTGGATTTTTGAGATGGATGACGGTCAGTTATTGTCTTTTTTCATTCTAATTTTGTTACCGTCTTCCAAGGAAGACGGAATAAAGAGTTGAAATAATTTACGGTCTCCGGGTTGTGCACTTCCTCTCCTTTGTGATTGGTAGATAATACATGATGTGAAAATCTACATTTATTTCATTGGTTGAAATACTGTTCGGCACAAGGGAGATAAATATCTGATGATCTTTTTCACCTACGACCTAACAAATTTCGTAGATTTCAAATCTTAAAAAGTGAGAAAACAAAAAAGCAATACAAATTGTTGCTATGAATGAAATTCAGCCTTCGATTTTAAGGTCCAACTAGTTGAAAGTAAAATTCAAATATATCTAATGAAATTATTTGTTTATCTTTTAGTATTGTTAATCAAATATTAATACAAAAATGTATATTGATGCGGTATAGCTGATATTGGTAAAGGTATTTGCACCTTAGATAGGTAAAACTAATATCAGCGGAATAACTATGATTTTATTAAAATAATTCGAGTCTACGACCTTTCATACGATCTCTTTTACCTTACTCTAGTCGATCACAACTTTCAAGCTGGGTACGCATTTCTCAATTTTAGACACGCAGGCTTAGAAGACACATAATGACATAAAAATGTTCCACTTGCCATGCTATGTAAAGGAAGGTGACATTCACATAAAAACAATGAAAATTAAATGCGGTTTAGGGTTTGCCTTAAAGACGGTAAGCTTTTTTAAAAAGCTTAACTTGTTTTCTTTTGATATTTCGAATTGAATGACATGATTGTGGTGTATTTTTATTAGACAACCATTCCAACTTTTAAAAAAATTAAAACATAGATCCCGCTCTACAAAGTACGCAACGCAAACATCCGTATTATTCCGAATAATTTCACGGAACTTCTCGGATTGCTCGTACACCAAGCAAAAAATACATCAAAACATTTTTGTCATTTTTGAAGGGCTTTCTTCCTTTTTTTTTTAACTTTTGATAAATTATAAACTACTTTTAGTATTGGGAATTTTTTTAGTATAATTTTCAAGAAAAAAAAACCCATGCACTTTTCAGCATTGTGAATTGGGCCGATTTTCGGCCCCGGAGAGACCCTAAAAAATCTCTGGAATTATGGCGGACACTGTACGAGTGGCGTTCAGCTTTAACGAAGAAGAGGTATATCAACATAGACGTTTGCCGTACAAGACACAGATTTACGTCATCAGTTAGGTAAAGATTTTGAACCTCTCATAGCAAATACAGAGCAGTACATTGATCTTGGATCAAGTCAGCAGTGCGAGTAAGCCAACCGTAAAGTAACAATGAGACCTCCAAAGTCCCTTCATTATGGAAACTCTGAGTTCATCGACTTCAAAATGCATGCAACTGCAACATTTATCAGTGAAGTACGCAGATATATCTAATGGTGTAAATGCTGTAAATATAAGCTTTGTAATGTTGCTTTTGAGAATTGTATCGTATGCAGAATAATTGTTTTTGAGTTTTGCATTGAAGCCTTTAACTTATTTCTATATACAGAAATTAATAGGAAAAATTGTTAAAACGTCTTTATAATTTTAAATTTTAAATTTCAATCAATATATGAAGTTTTTATTACATAAGGTTTATCATTTATATAAAGTTTCGGGTCGTTCAAGTCTTAATACTTCAGGTCTTTGGTATGTCACTTTCACTTCCGGTTGCCAGAGTAACTGCATAAGAGAGTTAATTAAAATCACCCCTCCCCCCAAAAAAATAAAAGGTATCAGGCCAACGGAATTTCTGTTAGTTTACAAAACAACATGCCAAGAGAAAGATAATGAGATGCAAGCAGACGCAGGAAAAAAATTCAGCTCCCTTCAATCAAGCTAAAACGTCATGTTCTGAAACAACAAAGAACTGTAATTTAGGCAACTCATAAAGAACCTAAGGGAGATCAGTCAAGATCAGGTATGTCTAGACCGATATGTTGTATGTAAATGTTGACATCCTTCTCCATTCGGAACGCGCACTCTCTACATTGAGGTCAGGCACCGGTTAATTTGAACACATGTAATTCTGCAATTCAAAATGGAGGACAAAGTAAGTGTGCGACTCGCATAAAAAACGTGTCTCTTATCTCTAGTGAAATGGTTTTACTATTATTTATTTGCCTTATTGTATTCCTATGTTGATTTTATTATGTTTCCTTTTATTATTTTGCCGTGTCGCGCATCTAGAATCGCCAAAACACCTAGAATTCATAATGTAAACAAATGGAGTGTACTAACGGTGGTAAACTTTGGCAGTTATTATTCTATAACCCAGAGACCGTCATCTAAATGGTGGTACAGTATCAGTTACAAGAGGATCAACATTTTCGTTGACGCAAGGGTCATTTATTGTCGCGTTGTTTTTAATCCATTAATTTGCTCTGATTGAAGGTAATCATTCCTTTACTGTATGCATCGCTTTTTTCTTTATTAAAATACATTTTCATCCATTAAAAATATGAATGTAAATGTAAAAACGTAGTGTCACTCAATTCTTTGAATCTGTTTTACTCGGGAGACTTGTGGGTTCGAATATAATTTAAAGCAGTTATAATGGTTTAGTCTCCTTTTCTTTCCCCTGCTCTCACATCAGACACTATTTTTGTTCACTTAGCAGTATTAAATGATAATTTGTTATAGAGTGTTTAATAGGCTCAGTACTGCCATGTTCCTGACTACAGATATATGTATAATGGATCAAGGTTCGAATCCTAGTCTGGTTCTTTTAAGTGATTTATTCCACGCTGTTACATTATGTGCCATGACTAATCCCTGAAAATGACTACTTAACACCTGCCAGGAGAAAGATTCTAGGTCTTGGAGAGTACAGGGATGTTTTGATAACCAGGACCAGTAGAGCACCTAAATAGTAATTCAGGGGGTTCACGTTCGAATCCTGGTTTGGTCAAAAATTAAATCTCCCATCTTGTTCCTTCATACTAAATGCTATGTTGGTTATTTAATAAGCCGTCTTTTAATTTCATGTGTCCTCTTTATTTTGATTTTGATTTTCATGCGTCTTTTTTTATTTATGACTGAGTTATCATGTGTCCTCACTGGGTTTTCATGTGTCTTTTTGATTTATAATTGGTTTTTCATTTGTCTTTTTCATTTTTCTCCCTTTATAGATATTGAAGATATATAGCATTCTGCTATTAACAATGTATTTAGCACCACATTCTCGTACAAATTGTGTAGATTAAATTCAAATATATATCTATAAAGATGTCAAGAGTCACAACTTCTAATATATTTTTCATTTTGTTTTGTATTTGATAGTGAATTGTTTCATTTTACTGGAAGAGCTCTTGAACTTAAATGCTACATATTGTTGCAGGAATATCCTTTCTTTATATCCTTTCACAATTATTCATTGTGCAAGTCCCCTGTCAGAACACGCCAGACAAGAAGACCCAGAGGTACCCCTACAGGAGCAACTCCACTGCAGCCCCATAAGGTTTTTCAGAAATAAAATCTTTATCTTTCAATCCAATTCATTTGAAATAATACAAATATAATGTTGATTTGAGCTGCAATTATATGAACTTATCAATTTTTGCATTATCTGTATTATATGAATTCTATTAATTTATGACAGTTTGCCAAGGAAAATGCACGGAATCAACAATGGACTCTGGAAGAAAGAGGCACTCTGTGGACTTATGTAGCTGAGAACTGTGGAGAGCCTCTTTCTAACTCTGAGGAGTTTTGGCAGAACTGTGCCATACACCTTTCAGAAGTGCATGGTTTAAGAACCGGTATTGTTCAGAATTATTGACATATAAGATTACAGAGTATGTGTCAACTCCTTTTTTTCCACAGGCACTGGTGTACTTATTGAATATAACTGTAATTTAATGCAAAAATGCTATTGAAAAAGGATAAATATCTTTTGACATCTTTCTGAACATGATACACTGTTTATCAAATTTGTATTTGATCTTATTGCGTCAAGTTATGAAAACTGATGTTTTCAATATTCATAAATTTTATGTTCTGATTAATTCAAAGGAGACCCATGTAGACAACAATACAAGGGGAACAAGTCCTTGTTTTTGGAGCTATCAGATCCACCTTCTATAACATCTGTTTTCACACAGACACCACCTATTTGTACCGCATCAAATCAACTTTTACAGAACCTGAAGTTCCAGTTTTGATGTATTTAATTCAATATCTGATTTTCTATTATACCGGTATATACTTATGCATATCATAATACATTTGCATCATATTATCACATAAATGATCATACTGAGTAGGATGTATGCCTTTGATTGATGAAACTAATTATATGACCAACCCCATATCTATTATTAAAAAAAAGGTGAAAGTACATTTTGAAAAATATAATTTGTGATAAATTTAACACTTTCATAGGAGTTCAACATATACCATACAACAAGCAGACCACAGCATTAGCCTTCAAGACAGAGCAGATTTTAAGCACAGTTACTCATGGTAATGCCAATGACATTGCAGCGATAGTGATGGCAATCAAACAAACGCGAAAGGAAATAGAAAAAATCTTTAAAAATGGTATCAATTCAGACGCTGCCTTAATTACAAATAATAAGTCTGTTTTGTATAACAAGTCTTTTGAAGATTTGCAGTCGTTTTAGTGGGCTGATGTTGTTGGTGAAATGGTTGTTTGCCAGCCTACTTTAGCAAATATATTGCTTACTGTTATCTCAAGAAATAAGGCGACGACAGATAGTCTCTCAGAAAACTTGGTGCCAAAACTTGGACTGATCTACAGCATATTAATGCAGGGACGGTACCATAAGCTGAGTTTGGTTCAGAGAGATCTGGCTATTGTGCTGAAAGATGAACAGACTCATGAAAAGGTAAAAAGCCTAGTCATAATTGCTAGTTATGAATGTCATGGTGCTATATTGTTAGCTCTGATAATTTCTTAAATGTGCTGGTACATTTTTAACTATTATTACAATATTACTTGAAAATAATATCATTAAATATACCCTGACTTTTTTTGTATTTTCATCATTATGCATGTTCCTGTTGGTAAATCAGAATCTGTGATCTGACCTAGATATTAGAACTTCCATCTTAACTTACTCTGCACTTTAAATACTCAGTATCTACCCTTCCCTTGTTGTCTGTGTTGCAATAGCTCTTGTATGTAATAAATTGCATGTACTACTTGATGTAGATGTATGTCTGCTTTACTGTGAGCATCTTATGGAAACTTGTGGGTTCAATTCCACCACTGCTTATTTGAATGGTTAAAAGTAGTGTTCATGTATATTACTTGGCAAAATTTTCATTCTTTATTTAATCGCTTTCTTATTCCTTTTCTTAATTGTAATTTTTTTCTCTCTTTAAACTTATTCTTCAAATATTGCCTTATATGACTATACATCTATATATTTATTCATTCAAGAAAACAACTTAACATTATACATATGCTTTTTAGTAAATGATAATAATTTTTTCAAAAATTATTTTAGGTATTTGATCGATTGGAACCCATCGGCATAACAAGCTCCTACTCCACATTACTGAGGGTCATAGAGGAAGTTGGTGATAGCTGTTATGAAAACATTCTTAACGAACTAAAGAATGGAAAAAAGTACCGTCTCATAGGTGACAATGTGAATTTTCGTGTTGATAAAAAGTTTCAACGTAGCAATGAAAAGCAAAGTCAACACTACCACTGGTTTGCATCGTGTGCTATTATTCAAAATTGTTAATTTTCTCAATACGCTGATGTCCCTCAAGGACCAGTTAGAGGTCTTGATCTGACACATATATTACCATCTGAAACTGATATTGCTGCTCTGAAGACTAATTATACCTGTCGCATTGCCAAAGTAGCTAAAGAATTTATTCCAGCATTGTCCTTTCTTGCTACAACTGATATTAACCTGAATACCCAGACATTATTCAAAAGAAAACTAAATCCATTCTCCTTCCTGTCCAACCTTTAAATGAGCAATGCTACAGCGATGTATTCAAAATTTTGGACTCTTATCAGGAATTTGTTACAGAAATAAATGAAAAATCAGAAACCAGTTTCGACTCTATCCAAATTGGTGGTGATCAGTTAACACGGGAAAGATTTTCAGGTGCAAAAACTCTTAGAGGTGGTTCATATACAGCCAAGGAAAGATTTGAGAATCTATATCCCATCACTTTTAAACTATTACATACATCAATGAACATTCTTGAATTGATGTTTAAAGTACTTTTTAAGAAGAAAACATTTGATAAAGGGACATTAAATGGAGAAGAAGTCAAGTTAAACAGATCCTCTGTACATGAAGATGTAAAAAATCATTATGATGATGACAATGACTTTGTTGTGAGCTTTGTAAAATCCTACATAGCTGCCGCTCTAATGGATTTTTTTTTGGCATTAAAGACAGGGCTTCAACTTTGACCAAAAATAAACCTCCATCCGACCCGTCAGAACTGAAAAAATGGCAGGAAGAAGTCCTTGAAACTTTCCTTGATGAATATATATTGAAATGAGATCACCAAATTACCTGCACACACAACACTTTAAATTTGATGTTACCAGATGGGACACGGATTAAGATTCACATCCCATTATCAAATCCCCATAATCCAAGTACTACAAATCAAAATACAAAAAATGATGTATATAAGTATGGAGTGTTAGTGATGGAATTGGGATTAATGTTCCTAGATTTTCAGGATGTTTGCAAATCCCAAGATAGAGCTAGACTGATGACTGTTATGAAATGTATGATGATGATGTTTAAAACGATGAACAATAACTCAAAATATGCTTTCGAAATTTTGCGTTTCCTTTGCTTTTACCAGGCATCATATAGCCTTCAGACTTCGTATCAGTCAATTCATTGTCAGTTTATGAATACACATGGGAAACTAGAAAACTGACCAGTCAGGAAGGGCCCCGCTATGACATTTAATATACAGAATTGAAAAAAAACTTTAAATTCCATCCTCTTTAAATTAACAATGATGAAAAATTAGTGCCCGGCATAAGATGTAAGGAACTGCAATATATAGGATCTCATGATTTGTAGTTGGATATGATTTTCATCCAACAATTCAAGTGTTAAACTGAGGGGTAAAAATATAAGGGTGCAGCTCATGGAATGAAAGTTTAATTTGATTACATTAAAAAAAAATATTTGAAAATTATAAGTAACAACTGTATTTTTAAAATTTCAAGATAATTCCTGAATGTCCAATAACTCTAAAAAGTAACCTTGTACATGTATCTGCATATAAAAATAAGTCTTATAAAAAAACTAAATTAAATGTGTATTTAAAAAAAAATTAAACAGGTGTTTTATAAAATGCAAGCCTTCAGTGAATGCAAATACATTGTATCACCCAGGGTTGACCTCAACTTCAAAACAAACATCAGTTGCAGACAAAGCTGTTCATTAATCTTCATATGACAGATAGAGATAATCCTCTATATTTTCTGCAGCAGGCAAGATAATTAATCCCAGGGGGTTAATTGTTCTGCTCTCTCATCCTTTTCTTCTAAATTTACAATAAGATTTTGTTTTCAGAAATGATTGAATGGGGTTTTTATCTGATTACCAGTTAAAATTAACAGCATTAAGGCAGAAAAAAATAAAATAAACAATTAAAAAATAAAATAGTGAAAAAGGATATCTTAATATATATCTTGATTTTAGAATTCAATAAAATTATCATAAATCATTGTGTACGGTATTTTAACCAAAATAATGTATGAATATTATATTTAAAATCCATATTTCAAAGAATGTACACAATACTACACATCATTCAAAATTGACCTTAACTTCAAAACAAAGTTCATATGCAGACACAGGCAGTGCAGTAATTAATCTCAGTGTGACAGATAAAGATAAAGCTTAGGATTTTCTTCCTGTGAAAGGTTAATTATTCCCAAAGGACAAATATTGCACAGCCTTCCTAGTATACAATGGTAACATTCTCAGCAGTTATCTCTCTTTGCCCATTCATTCTTATGCATAGTTAAGGAATCTACCCCACCACCCAAGCTCCAAACCAGAAGACATAGAGAACCAAACTTAGCATCAAAATATGTATTTCTGCCTACTGAACTACCATACCAAATTTGAACTTGATTGGGCAACCATAAAAAAAGTTATTAGAGAAAAACAAAAATTTGTGGACGAAAGAGTGACAGACGGACAGACAGAATGACGGACGGACAGAGTGATTACTATAGGGCACCCGCAAATCCTTGCGGGGCCCTTACTAGACTCATCTATCTCTGCAGATCTGCATATGGAGCACATGGTCAAAAAGACTAAAAGTATGCTTAAAAGCCTAGGATCAAACAAAACACCTGAAATTATTGTTAAAAGATCAAAAGCCTTAGCTGATATGGATGCCATCTCTCATCATTATGACACAGACACTAATGTAAATTTGAGATCGCATCACCACAAATTGAAAAATGCAAATGACGATGAAATAAAAATGATACAAGATATAATGGAAGTCAATCCGTTTGTCTATACACCAGGAAGGTGTTTTGAATTTTTCAAAGGACTAACTAGTCCTCTTCTGTTCTCTATCAATGACAATAAATACAAGGCCTGGGTGGAACATCATAAAAGTATACTGGACTATGACTTTGGAAAGTAGGCTGCAAGAATCATGTAAGTACATGTTCTTTATATAGACAGATTTTCACCCTATATATACATGCACATACTTGTAAATGGGTTAAATATAGCAGTCATCATATTATACCTCCTTTCATTTGCTGTTTAAGTGCAGGCAAATGGGTTTTGAAGTTAAATATATATAGATTCTGAAGCTTCTGTCAAAATACAACAATCTGTGAATTTACATTTAATTTTATTATTATGAATATAACTTGCCAATTGAAAAAAAAATGCTAAGGATAGATTTCTTCATTAATAAGTCCTTAAATATGAATTTCAATGTGACAGTCATCATAAAATGCTCATATACTAATCACACTTATTATTCTATCCTGGTGTCATGATCATTCATGCACATTAAGCAAGAATCACAGTTTAAAGGATACATATAAATAACATTTGTGGCAAATCAATGTGTTATTAGAAATTGGAATTGCAAAATGAAGAAAGAAAATAAGTATAACTGACATAAAGCAATATAAACAGACACAATATATCAATCCGTTTACAGCATGTACATGTACCGTACAGTGTTCAGTCATTTTGAAATGATGATAAGATAGCAAAAAGTGAACTAGAAACTGACTCTTGAATTTAGCAATTTAGAAATATATGATTCATCTTTTATGAATTCAAAACAATCAACAATAATCTGGACTTTTTCTTCAGACAAAATAAATTTTAATCTCCTGAAGGGTCGGCATTTATGTATGTCTGAAGAGAGAGTCTAACATAATGCCTTTGTTCCAGCGAAGGAACCTTAAAACCAAAAACATTTGCTCCTTCCTTACAACAAACATCGCGACAGTTATCCACACTTTCAAAGGGTGCATCAAAATATGCAGAGAGATGCCACCGTAAACAACCCCTAACGCGGGGGAGTCGACAAAAAGTAGGGGGTAGGGGGGGGAGTCGATCCCAACGCATGGGGGAGTCGATTTTCTTCGCTTCGGAGACGGAAGGAATTTAGGTCACGCCTTTTGTAGGTATTTATAAGAAGTATTTCCAAAAAAGATATACCGCACGGAAGACAGCGATAGTCAAACTTTGTGTCGGTCATTGTTCCGAGTTCTCTATGCGTCTAGTAGTCTCAAACACTTCAAAACTATTTAACAAATTTCAAATTCACGGTTATCGGGTGGTCAAAATATGCCCGATTTGTAAAATATACGACTTGCTTTGGGTTACAGACAGTTGACACAGCCAAACAAATGATCAACCTTACAAGTGCAATAATCAAATCTTAACAAAAATTGGGAAAAAAATGAATAAACAAGACATTTTCTGTTTAGATGTAACGGTGACGTAGGGGGAAGTCGATTTTTGGAAAACAGAACGCACGAGGGAGTAGAAAATAGTGTATATTTAATTTTACATTGAACTTGTATCATCTCGCAAACCTTATTTGATATCAGTTGTCAATATATAAAGTATATTAAACACTGTTTACAAATAGTTTTATACCCAGTAGCTAAAAATGGAAAAAAATGTGTTCAAATAAAACGATATATCTTAAAAACTTGACTTTTTCTCTTTTCTTGTGATTTGTGAATCTCAAATCATATCAAAGACACATGGGGTTCACAACTACATTTATCTGTTGTGTTTAGTAATTATCCTGTGTGTGTGTTGTTTGTTTGTTTTTTTTTAATTCGTTGTTTTCATACATATAAACACACTAGTAATACAGAGGATATGATTTAAAATGCTGTATTTGTTTTTGGCATCTGTATATCATGTATGTATTTAAATTGGTGCGGGAGAGGGGGGGTTACAACGTAGTTGTATTCCTGTGGACTGTATGTGAACAGGATGCCTGCTTTTGTTTTTGGGCTGATTGAAGCATAGTTAAATCATAAACTTAATATTTGACTGATGAAATATAAAATTATCCATATATGTACTCTTATTGTACGATAAATAGTACAGTCTTCAACTGTGTCTATTCAAACAATAAAGTTCTTTTACGGGTTATGCATACCGGTATATGATGGAGCTAACATTCAAGAAAAGTACATAATCCGAGTTATCAGTTTACGTATGTATATATCCTGATATGCTTGCTACTATCATAGCCCTAAGAAGCATTTTTACTGTTTATTTTGTAATAGTGTAAATATATGGCACGCCAAAATCACAAAAATGAGCTATACATAGTTTCACAGTCGATAAATTAGGTTTATCAGCTGTTAACTATAGTTTACGGATCCTAAACTATAGTTAACGATTCGTTAACTATAGTTTACACCTGTGAAACTATATTTCACGAATGTAAACTATAGTTTACGAATGATAATCATAGTTTATCTATCTGAAAAAAAAGTTAACAATAGATTTTGCTAATAAATATAGATTCACATTTGTTAATTATAATTTACAATCGTTAACTATAGTTAAGGCTTGCTAATTATAGTTTCACAAATCGTGAAACTACATTTATCAGCCAAATGCACAAAAATGAGCTAAACATAGTTTCACAGTTGATAAAAGAAATTTCTCGCGTTACGATGGTATAGCGAGAAATAGTTGTTATAAAGATATAAAAACGTATTTGTTTGTATAAAAACGGATATTACGTTTTGCATAGTTACATGTATTAGCATTGTATACTTATTGATAGCCAATGAAATAAGAAAGTCGAAAATGACGTGTTTGAGTAGTTTTCTAAAAGTTCTTGTGGTCAGTTTCTAGCGCACGCTCTAATCGAGCAAGTCAAGTTTATTTTAAAGTTTAATGTTTAATAATAAATTAGGTTTGTGAGAATGAATCCGCCATTCATTTTTGTTTACCTCGCAATTAATTCTGCGGATACAGGTTTTCATAGTTTTTCTACACAAAATATTGTGAAATTTTTATCTATGGTTTTTCCTGGGCGGCGAGGGAAACATATATAGTTGTGTTGTTTTTATATAATGTACTAGTATTTTGTATTATTAATTACATGTGCATGGTTACATTAATATTGCTCTGTTTACGGTGAAATAAAAATCCTAGCGTCCCACCACAGTGCGCTAAAATGCATGTCATATTGTTTTGGTTGTTTTATTTATATTAGTGAGGTAAAGTGTGGACACTAGGTTTATCGGCTGTGAACTATAGTTTACGGATCGAAAACTATAGTTAACGACGTTAATCTATATTTCACGTCTGTAAACTATAGTTACGCGATAATCTATGTTTCACATCAGTTAACTATAGTTAACACTCAAAACAATCATTTGCGATTGTTAAACATATTTTATCTGATAAATATAGTTTCACAATGATATCTGATAAATATAATTTCATCATTGTGAAACTATGATTAACAACTCTAAACTATAGTTCACGAATGCAAATTTAATCTGATAAATATAGTTTCACAATCGTGAAACTATATTTATCAACTCTAAACTATAGTTTACGAATGTAAACTATAGTTTACAGATGTGAATCTATTTTTATCAGCAAAATCTATTGTTAACGTGTATTTCCAGACAAAAAACATAGATTTGCATTCGTAAACTATAGTTTTCAGATGTGAAATATAGATTAACGTCGGTAACTAAAGTTAAGGATCCGTAAACTACAGTTAACAGCCGATAAACCTAGTTTATCGACTGTGAAACTTTGTTTTGCTAATTTATGTGAATTTGGCGTGCTTTAGATTTGTAAACCGTATTTTACTAATCATAAAACCCTATTTATCAGATAAACCATGTTTAACAACCGCAAATGATTGTGTTTCAGTGTTAACTATAGTTTACAGATGTGAAATATAGATTAACGTCGGTAACTATAGTTTACGATCCGTAAACTATAGTTAACAGTCGATAAACCTACAAATACAATGAAGCGCGTTGAAGTGGTAAAAATGTTCGTTTGAAATTGTAATAGTAGTATGAATATTATGAATATCATATTATTTAAGTACATAGATTAAGTATATAGATTTTAAAATAAAACCAACGAAAATCTGACACACATTTTAAATACACAACACACACACTTAGATCCACCCTGTACCTTTACACACCTGTATATATACCCCAGGGGCAGTGATTTGGTAAACATTTGTGTGCAGGAGTTTTATTGGTCAGATATTTGTTCAGGTTGTTGTGGTTGGTTTGTTGATCTGAGTATGATATTTTGCCGCCAAGTTTTGTCAATCTTTGTTTGGTCAGCCAGAGGGAAGCAGTTATATAGAATAAGACCTACTGTACATCATAAAGTTTGACAACAGACTATTTCTCTTTCTGGTAAGTAACATATTAACTAATATTCCATGTATTAAAATATAATTAACATGTACTTTTCTATAATTTAGCAAATTAGCAAAATCTCATGAAGCACTCTAACTAATTAGAATGAATGAGTGTCATGAAAGAGTATTATGGATTTATTTAGTAGATATTGATTATAAAGTCAATATTTGTTTCTTATTCAAAGGAGTAACTGATTTTCTAATCAGTTTAAAGAGTGTTTTTATGATGATCAGATATTTGGTCTAATTGTTCAAAATGAGCAATGTAAATGTTTTTAATTAAATAGTATTTTTAGTATTCTGTTAATTGAATTACAGATATATAAACCATTATACACTCATCATTACATGAATAGAGGAAGCTTGTTCCCATAGAATGGTGAGACAATTTCTAATGAATAATGTGTCTATTATATTTTTAATTGCAACCTATTTTTATGATTATTATGGGAGAAGTGCATATCGTATAATACATTGAAATTGTAAGAGTTACCTCCCTTTAATTGCTTTATGTAAATATATAATATGAATTATGATAACGCTATGATATTATGTGATAAATCAAATCTAGATGGAAATGAGGTAAATTATCATAGCATGAGGATTATTGTTTTATTTTTGCAGGACTCTCTATCATTTAATTTCACTGTCACTGTGTCCACAATAAATTAATATTCGAACCCTCAACAGGCGTTATTTATTATAAGTAAAACCTTGGGACACAGTGACAAGGAGGGAGAGAAACGAAACCAACCGGAGCAGACTGGTAAAGTTCCGTGGAGAGAGTATCGAGGCACCTCCTAGATGCAACGCACCTCCTATTGAATCACGCTACTCAGAGACGGCCTGGTAGATGGAAGATCCGCACCAGTCATCGCCACACGAGTGATTTTATTTTCTGTGAATTGAGTCATAGACTGTGGCCCGCTTCAATTCGTGTATCGATACGACAATACCTGTGATTCAAGTGTGAATTCAGAACCTTGTGAAATCAACAAAAGACTCCCGGGTGAATTTAATCAGTTGACTTGCACGTACAGTACTGACAGTTTGGTGAGTCGGTGCACCACTAACATTAATCATCAGATTATAATTGACAATAAGTACAGTCCTGATTGCATATTGATATTATGTATGTAATTTGTAGTTTAGATAAGTTGTGAAGATCTGAATATCTGTCGTCTGAGGTATACCACATGCGCAATTTCTGATTTTTGTTATTTACACAAAGTGCACTTTACTTATTTTTGACATAGTTTATCTTTTTCGCATTTGAATTTTTGGTAATTTTTATTATGGCAAGATAGAAGAGTGCTAGAATGGTTAAGTGGTGTAATTAATAGTGCACTTTACTCCTACTTCTTTATACCCTTACATGGTACTAATCAGTTAAATATTAATCGCTATACCTATTGACGTTCGACTATCATTGACAGGACATAGTTTTTATAAATCAGGTTTTGTCTTGAGTTGTCAGAGGTTTTGCGCACTATTTAGTTTTTGGTGTGCTTCCTTGCAGTTGTCGGTGTGTTTAGATAGTGTTTGTTTTTGGTGATTGTATTGTGTTCTCAGATACAACATTTTAGTCACCACATATCTCACATACACTACAGTTTAATACACATTAGCCCCCCCCCCCCCCCAAAAAAAAATAAAAAAAATTCTAATATATATACTACAGTGTATATAAGTTTTCCCATTTATTTCCATTTCAGTGTATTCTCATATAGAAATTTAATCGGGATCGGCGACTATATTTTTGCGAAATTTCGATCGAGCTCGAGCTTTGCGATATTCGTACGCAGTGTTTCTAGTGAAAACAAATCGAGTATTTTCGGTTTATTTGTGTTCAGTATAAGATTTAAATTTGTTTATTTCAGCCCAGCATTGTACATACAGGTATAGGTAGACTTGATTAACTTGTATCTTCTATTTTAGGTGATTAATTACTTTTCTTATCGCGAAATCTGTATTTATTTGCATTGAATTCTGTTTGGTCAGATCAGCTGATATTTCATCATAGAGTTTGATTGCGTATATAGTTCCATATAGTCAACAGGAAGTGTATCGTACATACTGGAAATGTAAATTTACTTTATTTTCCAACATTATTAACTTCATAACCTTAGTTCCACACGTGAACTATATATTCATAAGTCATTTGTGTTTATTTTAAAAAAAACAACAACTTATCCCTTGTTTCATTTGTTCTCATACATTGATTGAACAAACCCTCCTGAATTTAAAAAAAAATAAATCATTTATCATTTCATTTATTTCATTTAGTTAGCAATCATATTCTCGGATATTAGCAATTCAATTGTGGGTTTAAATTATATTTACAATTTGTATTGTTTGTGTATGTGTGTTGTATAATGCTGTGCAATATATCACCATGTCGGAAACAGAGGAAGCTACATTGACTCCTGATGAAGTGGAAAACATAGTGTCTGCTTTAGAATCACTGAAGATGAAACCAAAAGCTGATAGTCCTGAAGACTTCATCACTTGGATGAAATCAGCAGCCAAACTGAGTGAGAAAACATCAGCTGATGTTAATGGCAGACTGGTAGAGATATCCTCTGCAGCATCTCCAAGTCCGCAGTTTATCAGGATATCCTTTTTCTCTGGAGACTCAAAGTCCGATGCCTCTTATGATGTCTGGAGATATGAAGTTGAGTGCCTACTGAATGAATCATATAAACCAGAGACCATATCTCATGCCATAAGACGGTCGCCTAAGGGAGAGGCTAGTCGTGTAGTTATGCACCTGGGAGCTGGTGCTTCCACGAGGTCAATCTTGGATAAGCTTGATAGTATATATGGAACTGTGGCAGAGAGAGAGGACATCCTAGCTGAATTCTATAGTGCTCGGCAGGAGAAGATGAAGAATGTGCAAGATGGAGTTGTCGTTTAGAAGATATTATCAGCAAAGCACAACAAAAAGGATTAGTACAGACTAGAGAGTGCGATGAAATGTTGAGAACTATGTTCTTTAAAGGACTCAGACCATCTCTGAAAGATATATGTGGACACTTATACGACAAGTCTAGTACATTCGACTCTTTGAGAGCTGCAGTGAGGAAGGTGGAAATGGAACATCAGCCACCAATGAAAAAATCAGCCATTACGAAATCAGCAACACCCAAGGAGGAGCCAGATGATAGATTTCAGTCATTAGAAGCTAAGATCAGTCAACTAACTACAGAGATTAGAGGCATGAAATACAGGCAATACAGTTATAACTACAGACCAATGTCACAGGCTAGACAGCCTTATCAGAGAGGGAGACAGAATCAAGGTTATAGAGGAGGATATAGACAGTACCCCAGCTCACAACATCCTAATAAAGATAGTGAAGCTGCAGTAACAGAACTTCGGGATTCTAGAGCTAGAGATCCACATGCTACAAGTGTGGACAAGTTGGTCATGTTGCTATTGGATGCAGAGTTCTCGTTAATCATCGTCGCCAAGGTTTAAACTTCAACAGGTCAACACCTGGGGACGAGGGGTTGGCTCGAGGACAAAGAGTCCCAGGAAACAGACATTAATAGGAAAGCCAAATGAAATTACAGTTGCTATCAATGACATCCAGTGTCGTGCATTGCTAGATACAGGAGCTACTGTGTCTACCATTAGTGAATAATTTTACAGGAAGCAACTGTATGATGTTGAACTTCATAGCATAGAAGATGCCATTCATATTGAATGTGCAGATGGCCAAAATATGCCTAACATAGGATATGTTTGTGCTAATTTGACTCCATTAGGCATTCCTACATTAGATAAACTGCATGACTGTGATTTTTTAGTTGTTCCCATAAGTAACTACAACTCTCATGTACCAGTACTTATAGGAACCAACATAATACAGAACCTTATTGACACAACGAGAGAGGAGTTTGGTTCTAGATTCTTACAGGATGTAGCTTTGCATACACCTTGGTACTTAGCATTCCGGTGTATTTTAATTAGAGAGAAGGAGCTTCAAAGGAATGGATATGCACTAGGACTAGTTAAGAGTGCAGAAGCGACCAGAATTATTATTCCTCCTAACAGCAATGTTACTATTGAGGGATATGTGGATAAAAAGATCCCATACAGCAAAGTCACAGTGATGATGCATCCGTCTTCTAAGACCTGCATACCAGATGATGTTGACATAGAGGCAACACTGCATCCTTATGTATATGAGGATTACCAGATATTTCCTTTGACTATTAACAATGTGACTACAAGGACTATTTCTATTCCAAAAAAAGCTGTTTTGTGCGAGATTCAGCCTGTAGTTATAGAAAATTATGGTCAATTTTCTAACAGTTCATCTACTGTATCACCCAAGTTGGAAGGGATTTTGTCTAAAATCCATATTCCTGATGACATTACAGATGAAGAGCGACAAGCATGCGTATACCTTGTTGAATCTTATCAGGATATATTTTCCACAAGTGATACAGATATTGGAACCACAGACAAGGTGAAGCATAGGATCGAGTTGTCTGATGAGCATCCGTTCAAGCAGAAGTATCGACGAATATCCCTTGCAATGATTGATGAAGTTAGGTCACACATCAAGGACTTGTTAGCAGCTGGAATTATCCGCCCCTCCTATTCGCATTTTTCATCAAACGTAGTATTGGTAAGGAAGAGTGATGGGACTTTGCGCCTATGTATTGATTACAGGCAACTCAATTCTAGAACTGTGAAGGACAACTATGCCTTACCAAGAATAGAGGAGATTATAGACTACCTTTCTGGAAATACCTACTCCAGCGTCCTTGATATGAAGTCAGGATATCACCAAGATTGAGGAATCACACAAAGAAAAGACAGCTTTCACCGTTGGGCCCTTAGGCTTCTATGAATTTAATAAGATGAGTTTTTGGTTGGCAAATGCCCCTGCTACGTATCAACGGCTACAAGAAGAAATTGGCCAGTACCTTCCAATGCGGAAGAGGTACGAAAGTTTCTAGGTTTCGCCGGATATTACAGGAAGTTTATTAAGGATTTTGCAAAAATTGCCAGACCACTCATTGATATCATGGCCATAGGGAAGAAACAACGAACTAACAGCAAGCATAGAGAGGATCCAAAGTGGAAGTGGCAAAGAGAACAACAACAGTCATTTGATACCCTCAAGGAAAAGCTTACATCACCACCCATCTTAGCCTATCCAGACTTCAGTAAGCCATTCAAGCTGCATACAGATGCATGCCAAACTGGAATAGGCGCTGTACTATACCAGTGTTAAGATGGAGTAGACAAAGTGATAGCTTATGCCAGTAGAGGTTTAAGCCGTGCTGAGAACTATCCCACGCACAAGCTGGAATTTTTAGCTCTTAAATGGGCAATAACAGAGAAATATTCCGATTATCTACAAGGTAAGGAATTCACTGTTTACACAGACAATAACCCACTGACTTATGTTTTAAGCAATGCTAAACTGGATTCCACAGGTCGTCGTTGGGTTTCCGCATTAGCCAGCTACAATTTTAAAATCCTGTACCGCCCAGGGAAATGCAACAGTGACGCAGATGGATTATCCCGGCTTAACCATGAGGAGTTATCATCTGATTCCATCAAAGCTATATGCCAGATTGGTCAACCTTATGCTGAGACATTAGCTTTTGATCATTTCATTTGCCAGAGTATGCAACCTTTTGAGAACATAGGAGAGCAGTATGACATAGCAACTCTGCAGAATGATGATCCCTCCATTTTCTTTTATAAACAACAGGTGATCTTTGGAAAGAAGCCAGAGAGAAGTACATTACAGACAGAGAATGACTTTAACTTTCACAGGAATTTCTCTAAGTTGAAAGTTAGAGATAACACATTACTCAGAGAGATTAATTCAGAGGACAAGACAATCCTACAACATGTCATTCCTGCATCAGCAATTCCAACCGTGTTGAGTAACCTCCACAACAAGATGGGACACTTAGGCCGAGACAAAACCTTATCTCTTGTAAGGCAGCGAATTTATTGGCCGAGAATGCAGCGAGATGTAGCCAACTGGGTCAGCAACTGTGAACGATGTGTGAAGAGCAAGAAAACCGCTGGTCAACATTCAGACATCACAACCTTTAGAGTTAGTTTGTATGGACTATTTAACTTTAGAACCGTCCAAAGGAGGAATTCAAAATATTCTTGTTATAACTGATCATTTTACTAACTTTTCTGTTGCAGTCGCTACAAGAAAACAGACAGCCAGAATAACAGCTTAAGCTATATTTAATAATTTCATATTATTTTATGGCATTCCAGAAAAACTTCATTCAGACCAGGGCACCAATTTTTGCAGCAATATCATTAAAGAATTATGTTCTATTTTAGGCATCTACAAATCCAGAACCACTCCATACCACCCAATGGGTAATGGCATCACAGAAAGATTTAATAGAACTTTACTTTCTATGTTAGGTACTTTAGAAAATTCTCAGAAAGCAAACTGGAAAATTCATATTAACACTTTAGTTCATGCATACAACTCTACGGTCAATGACACTACAGGATTCTCACCATTTTATCTCATGTTCGGGAGAGAGCCAAAGTTACCTGTAGATGTCATCTTTGGATTGTCTAGAACGTATGATGATTACAAGTGTACAACCAAGTACATCGAGAAGATGAAGCTGCTCTTGCAGGAAGCATATAGGCAAGCAAGGACAGCTACCAAAGCTTCCCAGAACAGACAGAAATCGAATTATGACCTAAGAGCCAGAGCAGCTACATTAGGAATTGGTGACAAGGTCCTTGTTAGAATAGTGTCATATGACGGGAAACACAAGATAGCGGACAAGTGGGAAGACAACCCATATATCATTATTTACCAACCAAACGAGGACATCCCTGTATTCAAAGTAAGGCGAGAGGATGGAGAAGGTAGTAGCAAGGTTCTACATAGGAATATATTATTACCTATTGGAGCTAAGTTTCAAATAGTTAGATCGACACCTCCAAAGCCGAAGCCGAGAAAAGGGAAGGAGCAAAGAAAGGACAAAGATGATATTTCAGATGAAGAAAGCGAATTTTCTTTTGCAGGTTACCTTGTAATGCGAAGAAATTCCCCACATAATTCCACTAGTCAGCATGATGACGATCATGCTTTGACTAGAGAAACTTCAGATGCTGATTCAGAAGAGGACGCTCTTCACCAGGATTTGCCTGAGGATCAGCCTGAGGAAGAAGAAGATGATGAGACTTCCATAGCAGATGATGAGATTTCTACAGCAGATGATGAGATTCCCATAGCAGATGAAGAGACTTTCATCGCAGATGAGGATCATTCCATTGCTGATGATGAACCACAACTAGATATAGAGAGACCAGTTCCCGCTCCAAGGAGGTCAGGAAGAGAGAGAAAAAGCGCCCGACTGGACCAAATACTATGTGATGATGGCACAAGGTAAGCCAGACTGGTTACAGCGAGCAACATTTCTAAGAAAGATTATGAAGGATGGACATTTTGATAATGTGAACTCTAGTGTATACCAGATGGCCATGTTGAACATCATTTATATAGTAAGTCAATTTTAAAAACATGTATATATTCTGGTTTTTTATGCCGTGTAATGCCGTATTTCTCCGTTGAATGACGCGGACGTCATTCCATAACCGGGGGGAGATTGTAATAGTATGAATATTATGAATATCATATTATTTGAGTACATAGATTAAGTATATAGATTTTAAGATAAAACCTACCAAATCTGACACTCATTTTAAATACACACCCCACACACTTAGATCCACCCTGTACCTTTACACACCTGTATATATACCCCAGAGGCAGTGATTTGGTAAACATTTGTGTGCATGAGTTTTATTGGTCAGATATTTGTTAGGGTTATTGTGGTTGGGTTGTTGATCTGAGTATGATATTTTGCCGCCGAGTTTTGTCAATCTTTGTTTGGTCAGCCAGAGGGTAGCAGTTATATAGAATCAGACCTACATCATAAAGTTTGACAAGTGACTATTTCTCTCTCTGGTAAGTAACATATTAACTAATATCCCATGTATTAAAATATTATTAACATGTACTTTTCTATAAATTAGCAAATTAGTAATTTCTTATGAAGCACTCTAACTAATTAGAGTGAATGAGTGTCATGAAAGAGTATTATAGATTTATTTAGTAGATATTGATTATAAAGTCAATATTTGATTCTTATTCAAAGGAGTAACTGATTTTCTAATCAGTTTAAAGAGTTTTTTATGATGATCAGATAGTTGGTCTAATTGTTCAATATGAGCAATGTAAATGTTTTAATTAAATAGTATTTTTAGTATTCTGTTAATTGAATTACAGATATATAAACCATTATACACTCATCATTACATGAATAGAGAAAGCTTATTCCCATAGAATGGTGAGACAATTTCTAACGAATAATGTGTCTATTATATTTTTAATTGCAACCTATTTTTATGATTATTATGGGAGAAGTGCATATCGTATAATACATTGAAATTGTAAGAGTTACCTCCCTTTAATTGCTTTATGTAAATATATAATATGAATTATGATAACGCTATGATATTATGTGATAATTCAAATCTAGATGGAAATGAAGTAAATTATCATAGCATGAGGATTATTGTTTTATTTTTGCAGGGCTCTCTATCATTTTATTTCACTGTCACTGTGTCCACAATAAATTAATATTCGAACCCTCAACAGGCGTTATTTTTCATAAGTAAAACCTGTAACATTTGGTATACTTTCTACATCAAATGTATACGAATGTATAATCAAATTTTAAAAATGGGATTTAAATTACGTGCACCACATGGCTTGTGCTGGATTTTAAACTGATTTTGTAATATAACGTATAACTTCATAAAAATTATAAATAATGCTTATTATATCTTATAACAAATACATGTGCATGTTTCATAAACAGGTATCAATATCTGTGTTTACAGTACAGAAAGTAAATACAAAGTATAGAAATGCACGAATCACATAGGCGTCGGAACCGGGGGGGGGGGGGGGGCTATGGGGGGCTTAGTGCAAAGTTAGACTTAACCATAAGGCACATAGCCCCCCGCCCCCACTTTTTCTCGCTGGAAATGTAATTGTTCCAAAATTTACCTTTACAGATTGAGAAGTTGGAGAGTAAAAGGCATACTAGCCCCCCCCCCCCCCCCCCCCCCCCCGATTAGGAATTTCATGATTTTTGGAAGAAAAAAAATTGGGTAGGGAAGTTTATTTTTGGAAGTATATAGTATAGGGATACCCCCACCATTTGTTGCTTAATTAGTTACTGTACCTCAAGGTTCATTCAAATGATAACTAAAGGATTTAAGAAGGAGTCTTACAAAATAGGTATATTAATTTATTGAGTGCATTAAGTAAAATACTTCTTCATACACTGTTTGCGATATACCACTAGCTAGATTTTTTTTACTACATAATTCTAATTTACTCAACAGTTTTACTAACTCAGGTACACACAAATTGAAAAAAAATTCTCGCCGGGCTCCAGTTATAAACTCACGCTTCGTACTGTGTATATGTTATGTAGCAGTCTTTTGTTCACTCCTGACAGAAAAAACCCTGCAATCCACAGAGAATATACAGGAAAATCACAGAGGAGGTCACCTGGAAAAAAGAATGTATACACATGTATACCACGTGCCCGAGTACCTAAGATTAATGATTTCATCATATGCATTAAACAAGATCAGACATCAGTTTTTCTGTTCAAATTCAATTAATTACTTTGTAAGGTTCTTAATCGCCTTTTTTTCCACATTTGAAGGTAGTTACATGTATACATATAGTTTCAGTCACACTGAAACCTTACTATACATTTTAGTATGTACGGATTCATTATCATTAGGCTAGAATTAAACTTAAACCTGTTGAAAATAAATGATATCACTATTAAACTCAAATCAATTTTAGTAATAGTTTCAGCAATGCGTAAACCATTTGGAATCTTAACTTAAAGTTTCAGCATACTGAAACCTAGCGGAAATGTTCTGAAACTAATTGATATTTCGATAATAATTTACACAACTTTTCACACGATTTAAATTTAGTTTCTGCATTGCGGAAACCATCAGGAATCTTAGATTAAAGTTTCTGCTGACTGAAACCTAACGGATACTTGCTGAATCGATATAATGGTTTCCGCATTGCAGAAACTATACATGAAACTTCAACTTCAAGTTTCAGCAAGGTTTCCATATAGTTTTAGTTTTGCTGAAACTTGATTTTTCATCCAGTGCTAATTATTTATGAATTTAGCTATTTAAGAAACTTGCAAGCAAAAGTATAATTAACACAGTTGTTGTCTAAGCAATATTGCTAAAATAACAACTGTGTTAATTATACTTTAATTATACATATCCAAACTTTTATATACAGTCCTCCGTTTGGATATTATTTTTTTTTAATAACAAAAATATATCAAATTTTTAAAAAAAAGGCAAATATCTATCTCTTACATCTTAACTAATTAGGGAAATGCAAAATTCGAGTTAATTAATAAACATAGAATTTTGCAATGTATTCATTTAGCGTAGATTGAGTATTTTGCAAGATAAACTTTTTACAACCGTCTCATGTTAAAAATAAACCTGTCTTAAGGGTGTTGTTTACTCAGGGTTTGAGTTTTCAATTTCGGATTGCTATAATGTTCAATGTGACGAGTACAATTTGTTCTAAACACTCAAAGTATGAATGAAATTAATTAGTATTGACAAAAGAATCAATATTTTTGTGATCGGCTTCGGCCGATCACTGTTGTGTCCATATGAGGCATCCGGCAAATGCTTCCACGTGCGCACATATTGCGCTTGCATAAGTAGTTCTTATAAAAACTTGAAGCTTTGGTTTAGTATTTATATAACATTTTACTCAGTTTTATTTCAATTATTTACCTTAAGAGATGCAAACATACAGTTCGACCTGTTAATTCAAGAATGCATTTTTTGTCTCACGCGTAAGTATTTCGATCGAAAGATTCATTCAGCAATGCAGTTGACCTCGATCAACTGACCTTGATCATAAGAGGATGCTCCATGAACTGACCTCGATCTATTGATGTTGCATAATAGTAGCTAGGAAGACGGCTTGATTTATAAACAAGGTTACGTTATAATGCGACCTCAATAGCAAGTTATGATGGCATTTAATGTGTTTCAGTCGAATAAAACTATTTTAATACAACTCTTTCTTTGGATACGTGTTAATGCTCTTTGAAGAGCCCTACTCGGTATTCTGAAAAAGAAGAAGATATATTAACATTTAATAATTGCGTTAAAAATATAAAACTCGACAAGGAGTTTACGAACGGCTTTCAAAATTAAATCTGTTGATGGTTTATAATGATGAAATTATGGTGAACAGATTCAAAATATTCTATATTTTGTAAATATACAGTACTTTTTAATTTATTTTACATCAAACTGATCATGGTGATTGCTTCTAGCTATCTATATATCATTATTGCCGATCATTTCTTTAAAAGGAATACTTTTTTTACTTCATTATGGAATTAAGGTAAAATAAAAATTGCATTTTAGCCAAACAGAGGAAAATCGGACTAAATTTTGCAGATTTGTTTTCTGCTAAAAATATTTTGGCAATACTCTAATATTTAGTTGGGATTATATATTTCAGTCTATGGCATTTGCATATTTTCCGTTGATTTTACCTCACTTATTCCTTAAAGAAAATCTGGCACGAATTACAAAAATATTGTAAAATGTTTAAAAACGATGAAAGACATCACATCTCAACATTTTAATCATTGACCTCATATCAATTTATCCAAACAGAATAAGGTCAAAAAAGTAGTTCAATAACTTTTTTTTTGTATTATCATCATTCATTTTCTTTAAATTTGGATAAAAAATGGGCATGGATTTGAAAACTGATAGAGAAAAATCGAACTGGATTATTTTTTTAATTGTTGCTGAAATCGTAATGCTTTTTACTTATTTAGTGTCATTACCATTCAGACACTAAGTCCTATATTTCAAAGTGTTTTATTATTTGTAATATTTTTTATTTTAGGAAAATCTCAATCGTAGTGTAAAATTCTATGGGATTTTTCTTGATATTTCAATAAATTTCACTGGCCACTAACTCAAAAAGTAAGTCATTGACCTACTTTTCTGAAATTGAAAAATAACAATACCAGCAAAGGTCAATAACACATAATAGATGGTTTTTCATTTTCATAAGTGGACTTTTTTTTCATTCTAAGTAAACGTCATCCTTAAAAAGACATCTAAATTGTGGAAATCATGTATGGACCGGGTTTTTATTTTTGGTACACAATATACAAAATATTTTAAAACATATTTAGATATTGATGGCATACTTACTACACAGATGGTATATATCCACGAAAACAAACTAAATTTGGATGCTTGTTGCTTTTTTCAGAACTGAAAAATATCTGAACAAGCTTATATTAGATTATATTTAGAATGTTTTCAACGCAAATTAAGATACTGAACACCTAATACATAGACAGATGGTCTTAAGCAACAAAAAGCAATTATATTTTATTACATACATTTTTATTTCATATTCTAAAACACATAAAGCTTGAACATAAAGAATGTATGATTTAGATATAAATGCTTTCAGGATACGTTTGATAGCGTGCATTGGATTCTGTTCGAGCATCAACTTCATTAGTCCTTAGCGGGTGTAGTTAATGGTCATATAACTGGCAAAATAGAACGTAAGTATTCCTTTTATTGTTAATTAGTTTGATAACATCCTTTGATAGTGATAAGATTCCTTTTGAAATATAACTTTTCTATATGGATGAGGAACTCGTCGGTTTTGATAAGTACATAATTAAATATCTTCCTTTTTTCATATAATTTTAATATAAGAGAAGAGCATGAATTAGTTTAATATTATCAACATTAGTTTGATGTCAACCTTAAAACTTAATATGCCATTAACCCCTTTTGCGGATATTTTAACACGGTTAGCGGGTTACGCACTGTTTTCAAGACCGTGCATATATCACTTGTAAAGGAAACTTTGCCAATGCACAAGTAGATCAAGCACTTAAAATGCATTAAAAAACACTAATGTAATAAAACTAACACATGTTAGTGTATTCTTTCTGTTTACAATTATACGATTGCAAACATGGTGAAAGTTTGGTAAAATCAATTGCACAGACATATATTTCATTATTTTGATTTACCCGGTCTGCAGTTTGCATTAATAAAAATGAGAAAAAAAATCAATACTTCTTCTCAGTTTGATCAGATTAAAGAAGAAGGAGATTAACATTTTACTTCATATCTAATTTTAAGTTTTTGAATTTTTGAATCGTCAAGGAGAATTTTAAGGGGTTTTACAGATGGTGCAAGTAATGAAATTTAAAAAAAAACACGCTATCAATAAAAAAAAAATCCGTTTGTTATGTCATTGGTTTATTATTTTTATGATTTAAAATTGCGTGTAGCAGTCAATTGTTTTTAGGCAAGGAAACATGTGTTATGTGTTGTCTTTACTGCAGAAGGTCAAATTGCATAGAAAAGAGAAAAACGTTCAAATGTAGGTTTCGAAATAATCAAACTACGATATACCTCATTTTTTTCTGCCTTGAATAATTGGATTGTTTAATTTGTATCATTTTTTTAAGATGCTGAAGTTAAATTAACTTTTTCATAATATCATAACAATATTTTCAATATTTGAAAAAAAAATACACATGTTTGTTAAATAATTAATTTTACATGTGTTTTGTACTATACTATTTGTGAAACAATTAAAAGACATATTAATACGGTAAAACTCGGTTATATAAAACCATCATGGATTAGTGGATATTTTTTTCTCTCTGTTCGTAATCCCTATCATCGTTTTACTAGTGCCCTTAATTTTTTTTGCATGCAGGACACACGAAATATTTTCTAAGTTAGAGTTTTTAATTTTGAAAACGTGTTATTTGTGATTTGTTGCATTTTCTCATACTATTAAAATTCTTACTTAATATTTTTTGAAGAGGTAGATTCCATCAGTTAAATACAAGCAAGCGCTGCATGTCATTAAAACACTGTCCATTCGTTTTTTTTTTTTGTTTTTTTTTTTTTGTTTGTTTGTTTTTTTTTTTTTGTTTTTTTTTTTTACAAATGTTTCATTTTTATTAGCTTAATCGGTTTTACATCTGTCGTACATTTGTAAAGTCTTAAAGTCAAATGCAATGTCAATTCCTTGAATTGTGGTTTAAATATTATGCATTCTTAATATAAAAATGATGTTTTGTCAATGTCTAGGACAAACAAATCTGTTGATAATAAAATGACGTTTCTTTCAATATCATTTCAAAAATAAAAATATTTTCTATGTTCATTGGATTTTAAAGAATGATATATTTTAGATGAAGTTCATCTTCCTGCTACTTGTCTCAGTTGTCCTAATCAACGTAAATATTACAGGTGTACAGATGACTCCGGTAAGTATTATTGCAGCAAATATGAAACTTTACATACACAGAGTTATAAAAAAATGAGATTCCTTGGTAAATCTTACAGCCCCATTCGTTATTATATATAACTATTTCTATTTTATCAACAAATTAATCTTTAGTAGCATTAAAGGTATTAACGGAACAGTATTCATTTGTGGATTACAAAAAAAATTGTGATCTACACTTGGAGTTCCATATGTTGATTTTTTTTGTAACGTCACCATTATACTAACTTTCGGTAGTTTATACCTACTTCTTCCTTTAAAATTCACAGAATATGAGTGTCAGTAGTAAACTAAGGAGATCCTTAGCAGAAAGAATAGTCAAACGACAAGGCAATGGAGGCGGAAGACGGTTGGAAGCATGGGAAGGAAGAAACGAAAATATTGATTTTTACTCTGTATCTAATGGTTAAGTAAAAATAAAATATCTAAACTAAATGAAAATGTATGACTTGTTTGCAGAGACACAGGTTTTTCACTCATCATTTATTAACAAGAATTTATTTAATGTTTGTCCTTTCTCATGATGATAATGCTATTTGCTTTTAACTTTCACAATGTGCATTGTCCAGTTTCGTCATTCCTATTCATTATTGTACAAAATTGTCTTCATACAACCATATAAAGCAATGGTACATTTTATATATGATTTAATGCATGTACACAAATGCCGGTAACGGAAAACACACATGCATGATTAAAAAACAATGTTTCAGGTTTAAGATTAGAAACATATACCAACTTTCTCGTTTGAAATTCACAGAATATGAGTGTCAGTAGTAAACTAAGGAGATCCTTAGCAGAAGGGATAGTCAAACGACAAAACGATGGAGGCAGAATAATTTGAGGAAGGAAGGGGAGTAAGAAAACGAAAAGAAAAACGTATACTCTGGTGGTTTAGGTAAAGTATAAAAAATATCTAGACTAAATGAAAATGTATGACTTGTTTGCATAGACACAGAATTTTCACTCATGATTTATTTACAAGGTCTTAAAAGAATTAATTTGATTTGAGTTCTCCCTCCTGATGATAACGCTATTTGCTTTTATACGAACGTAGAGCAATGTGTAAATTGAAAAGAATGGGACATAAGATATAAATTTGATACAATCCTTAGACCAAACCACATGGTCTACATCGATAATTGCAGATTTTATAAATGTTGAATAAGTAAAATATGGCAATATGTTTCTTGAATGTCCGAGTTTAATTGTGATGGATAAATCATTCACTTGCTAAGCACGACCTCTGGTGAGAGAATGACTTAGATGCAAGATCCAGGATGTATAGGGAGTTCGTTCGTCATCAAAAATATAAGCCCTTCCACCTTTAACTTCTGATGTCATTTGGAAACCATTGTCCTCGACACATGTGGGCAATCTCCAGCAGCTTTTAAGAACCTTCTCGTCTCCATCAGAGATTTTTTTTGTTTTTGTTTTGTTGTTGTTGATGTTGGTTTTTTTTTCTTCAATGATCATAATTTAATTTATAGAAAAAATTGGTCTATATATAATGTGCAGGAATATATGATATGAATGGCTCTGACAAGTATTATTTCACTTCACAATATTTAATTAGTACATGTATCCAATACATAGATATAATAGTCAGACCAAATTGTAAGAATTCGAAACGTATGTTTGCTCGTATTGTTAAACTTTAAAACACGTCAAATGATTTCCACTTTTTTTATTCATTGCTGAGTGTGAGTAAGAAGTAGCAGCAACATGAAATGATAACGACTGAGAATTACAAGATAAATTTGTTGTTAGATAAAAATAAAATACAGGTAATTGAAATTGATGCATACATGTGCAAATGCGTATATAATTCTTGATTTTAGTTTATAGATTTTATTGGTATCCAACATAATTTTATCAAAAAATTATATAAAAGGTTATAAATGCTTTTTAATAATGAAATGTATCGATGCATGCTTTTAAAAAGTGCAATTATGAAAAATGATGACGTTTTTGACAACAGAACGTTAATGCCACTCAAGAGAATGTAAATAGTTAGGCACCCTAAGCATTTTGGTACAAGTTTGAACATGTACATATTTCCCGTAAAAAAAAAAATAATGAAGTCTATCGATCCAAAAACAATAGTTAGAGGAGAATGTATTGTTTCTTGATGTAATTAGAAAAATAAATCCGGTTTGTCATCCGATCAAATCCCGAGAAGGCCGACTATTTCTAGTTGAACAACTTTGATTAGTATATGGAGACAGAATGAGCCTCTACACTTTGGTCAAATGATGTCTTAGAGTCATTGATGTTATCTAACCACAGATCATAACTTTTTTGGTCTCAGTATTGAATGCTTAACTTCATGATATAGAAAAATCTTTTTTTTTATACGTTTCATTACTTCTTATTTTAAGAATTGAAATAAGCCTAAAAGATGATCATTATTTCGACAGATAATTGCTTTTTTCAATATATGAAATGATGTTTACAAGAAAATCTAAATAAACTTCTTGCAAAGCAACGAGTGGGTCATCCGTGAATATAAACAGTGATGGTTGTCAGTTCCTGCTCAAAGCAGGATCGTGAAATTATTTGTTAGAAGTAATATCTTTCCTGATTAAACAAAATTATTCAGTGGAAGCATGCATATATCAATTAGATAATCTGATAGAAAAAAAACAAGTTTAAATTTTCGACTATCAATAAGTTCATCAACGGGACGTTCATATCAAAAAGCAAGTTCAATCTTTTTTTTCAAATCCAGTGTATCCTACGACCCTGTCTACTACGGTTAGATTAATCTCAGCGAGATTCGTCGAGACTGAAAATTTTTTGACGGACGTCTCTTCCGAATCTCAGACCAGTGCCACACAAAGTGATTCGGGAAAATTTGCCCAAACTTCGGCGGGTTGTTATGATAGAAATACGCTGATTTAAATCATCTGCTCGCTTCAACTTTTTACTTTGAACATCCCTTTAACTCCCTATCAACATAAAATGTTAGGTTCTTACCGTTAAAAGATTTATATATCCCACAAAATATGAACTTGTTTATTTTTCAATTCATTTCCACACTCATTCACATCTCCAATTCTGAAGAGTTCCAGTCAAGGTCACAAATAGCATGTTTCAGAATATGTCGTACTCAAAGATTTCAACCTTATCATTTCATGAATATCACATTATAAAATTAAAAGGTTTAGTTATAAATACCGGATATTTCCTTTTTATTTATTATAAATTCCATATTTTATTTTTTTTTGGCAAATAACTTGACATCTAAATGCATTTATAAAGTTTCTGTTTGCCCTATTATAGTTTTCTATGTGAAACTACGAATACGACATATTTTAAAACAGTCTATTTATGACCTTGACTGGAACTCTTCAGCATTGGAGTTGTGAATGAGTGTGGACATGAATTGAAAAAGAAACGAGTTCATATTTTGTTGGATATAAATCTTTTAACGGTAGGAAGCTTACATTATATATTGATAGGGAGTTAAAAAGATGTTAAAGGTAAAATGTTGAAGCGGGCAGTTGATTTAATTCAGCATATTTCTATCATAACAACCGGCCGAACTTGGGGCAAATTTTCCCGAATCACTTTGTGTGGCACTGGTCTGAGATTCGGAAGAGACGTCCGTCAAAAATTTTTCAGTCTCGACGAATCTCGCTGAGATTACGGTTAGATGTAACTAATGATTGCTGTTGGATTACAAGCATTATGAAGCAATCTTCGGTTTTGCTTAAAAAAGGATATACATTCATATAGCTGGGATATCTCCAGAGGAACAAAACCGCTGAAGTGTGGTGTGACCCGATTTTTGATCAATGCAGCAACTTAATTTATCGTTGAAAGGATAAACTCAGCCAAAGTTTCGGCGTTAACAATGTTACTGAGCACTTACTACAGGTAACACCCAGTACATATTTAAGATTGCAGAAAATTATAGCGCGAGATCACTGTGACGTCATACATATTTTTTTTGCCCTCGAAAGTTCTGATAAATTGTCGGATAGGGGAAGGAAATGACGTCATATGTCATCAAAGTTCAGATAGGTACATTTTTTACTTACGTAAGCATGTGTTGTTAACTTTATTGCTTTAAAAGTATTTCAATTGTTAAATAAAAAATATGTTAGCGAATTGCAAGTAAGAATTGTCCGTAGAAAAACGCTTCCTGCTCCACCATGTTGAAATGCACTGCAAAGGAATATCAGGATATGTAGAACTTTTTTCACACGGTTTCACAAAAATGTATTTAAACAATGTGCAGATCATCGTCTCAAGCTGCGAGTTTTTTGTCTATTCTATTTCTATAAACCCGTGGCTGCGTGCTTGGAAATTCCCACGTTTTACATGAATAAAATCATGAATATTTATTACGTGACGTACGCACCGATATCCAATGAAAACGGTTGTTATCGATGTAGGAATTTTTTGATGGCGACGTCCAGTGGAAAAAGTGTGGATTATGTTTGAAACGAATAACTGATTTAAAGTACTATAACTCTTTAGCAACAGAGGCCAGTAAGTTTATCAGTGCATTATTAACTGAATTAAGTGCTGCACGAAAGGGATACGCATGTAAATATTTTGTAAACAAACTTAACTGATTTGTTCGATTAGATGAAGAAATTCAAAATAAGATAGACGTTTTAAAACAGAAGTGCTGTGAAATATTTGAAGATCAGACAAGGTAACAAGTGTGAGACGAATTTTTTTAAGTGCTAAACCATCCTTGCAAACACCAGTTAGAAAATTTTCAAAGCGAAAGTATAGAGCAGTTTCAGAGACCCTTTACCTAGAAAATTAAGGCAAGGCAAATATTGCCGTTTGTCAGTGCTTCACGATGTTCTGCTCAAGAAAGCAGAGAAGGGGATGCTTAACCATCACCAATCGACGATGATCCACCACCAAGAAAGCCTACAACAGTTGACAGTTTACACTACTAAAATCAGTGAAGAGAAGGATTTTTCTGTGAAGGTAAGATCTTTATTACAAAATCATTATTTTAAAAATTATTAAAAAAAAACTTGAAAAAAGTTTTACGTAAAGCTACAGTATGCACGGATCCAGAAAACCAAAAAAGTATTATTTTTGGGGGGTAATTTTTATGTAACTTTAAAGAAATTTGCTTTTGCGGGGGTGAGGGGGTGTGATGGGGACCCCCTGACCCCGCTTCTAGATCTGCACATTTATAGACTGTTAATAAATATATGCCTGTTATTATGTCCTAGCATTAGCAGACCAATCTTATGAGATATTTATGTCATGATCCATATCTTCCTGTAAGAGACTTAAAGTAATGTGGATTTTTTTGATGGTATTTAAGTGCTTGCCAATTTTCATTGTATAATATCAATATTTTTTTTCAGATTACTATCAGGAAACTACAGAACCCGTTTTATTAACAGTGAGGTTCAAAATTATGTGTGTAAGGCAAACGACAGGAACCCTTTCTAGGTGTAAACAGTCTCTTAATTAAGATGACAAATTTAAGTCAGCTTTACTTGATTGGGTATGTAAGGAAATAAGAAAAAGATGTGCAACCTGTGTAGAAAAGAAAAAAAACAGTACTTCATTGAAGTATGATAACAATATCAGGTAGAAAATATATTATATGAAGTTATTTTGAAAGCACTATCTATAGTCATTTTTTTCAAAGCATTGTCAGTAAAGACGTTAACTCCTCTAGTAGTACACAGTACACCAACAACCTGTGTACTGCACATTTGTATTGTTATATGGTAGAAACCACCAACTTTCGCAGATTCAACATGTCAACAGCTTTGTTCTTGATCAGTGTGGAACCACCAAAGATGTACAAGACAAACGAACGTTTGACTTTGTAGTTTTTTGTGTTTTCTCTGCAAATCTGATAAATTTTACAAACTAGCTTGACGCATCATCGCTAAGAAGAAAACTACGTTCAAATTTAACATGGGGACTTTGCCTAATCATATATTTGATATAATTTCTAAATAATAAGCGGGAAAATATAACAATCTTATCATTATCAAAGCATCTAAAAACACTTAAGAAATCGAAAAATAAATGCTTACCGTACTCTTTTGCCAACTGCAGATGCTAAGGACTGTTGAAGCTTATGTTCTAACAGAATCAGATGCATGCTATATAACTAATGCTGAATGCATTTAAATTTAGATCAAACATAATTTAGAGCTTTTTGTATTTTAAAATTAGAAACTTGTGTTCAAATATTATTACTTTCTCTTTATTTTTCTAAAATGTACTTTCTTTTTGTTGGTGAAGACCATCTTCCCATGTATTATCTGTTCATTATTTATGTGTTCAATATGTGTGTTTTAAACATTCTTCAAATTATGTAATATGAGCAACCTCAGCCAATATTTATCCATCTGAGGAAGTCTGTATATTTGTGCGCGCTTATTAATAACACAAAGACGGCTAAGCAAAGATACCCAACGTGATGTTAAAACAATCAATATGCCCTGAATAAAGACAACAACGCAAGCACACTGAATATTTCATGTCCGATAAAATTCAGACATTTTTTTCTATCCTGAAATTAGCAACATGCAACCAAATCTAGTTCTTTTTCGTGGCTATAGACCATCTGTGTATTTAGTATCCAATCAAACTTTAAATTTGTCTTTTAATATGTTTTTGTATTGTGAAAGAAAAAAAAAGCTCAGACATTACTTCTACATTTTAGAAGGGTTTTTTTTCAATATATTTTTTTTTAAGCAAAGAAGGTTATAAAAGGTTTATCTTGCACCAAAATCAATCCACGTTGAATAAACACATGGCAAGGACACTCTACTTATTAATGACCTCGAAACTTGCGTGTCATTAATTAGTGAAGATGTAAGAGAACCAAATGGGTTTTTTCTTGAACTAGATTGAATTTTGTTATTAAAAATAAAATAGGATTGTTTAAACAATGTTGGACATGGAGTGATATATTTTTGATCAACATTTGTTTTAGTTATACTTTTGCTGGCAAACTACTTAAACAACTAAGTTCATAGCTAAGTGGGCTCCAATATTCGTAGTTTATTCAGACACACTATTTCAACTGATAATCACAATTGATGTAATTCTATCAATTCAAGTATCTTTACTTTTCAATTCTACATTTTAAGTTCTTTAGGTAAAGGTTGATAGCATAACAAATAACTCGTTTGCACATTAAGATAAATGATGTAGTAGAATTTAGCACGGAGTGTCAATTTACAAAAATGTTTATATGTGCCTCTCATGTACGCTTGGTATATGCTGTAATACCTACCGAACATCACTGCGTCTTCCTGGAAACGTTAAAAAGGACAATGTAGACAAGTAGCAAGAAGATTGATTTTAAAAAAAAGAACTTGATGGAGTGCATTTTTAATTATTTGATCATAGTTTCGTAAATACGAGAAGAGAAATGTTGACGTTTTGCTTACGATCAACTAAGCTCCGCTACAGCATTGTTGCTAGCGAATGGTTTACGATCAACTCTGCTCTTCATAAATTCATGGCAAATTTAAAATTGATAGTCGAAACTATCAAAATCGGTCAATGGCATCTGATTGGCTGTGAAAGGAGGCAATTGCAAGAAAACTAGTAATTGACGATTTTAGTTGTGTTTTTATACAAAAATTAATTACAATCATTAAAGGTTTTTATATGTTTGGTGATTAACATACGAGTATTTCAAGGGACATAGCTCTATTACGACGATAGATGGCACTTAATTTTCTTACAAACAGGCTCAGTCATGATTTTCACATTTGAGAAATCTTTTCTAATACATGTTTTATTTTGTACAATAGACTGTTGAAAAAAGTTAATCTTACACAATAATCAATCAACGCTAAATTAAGACATGTAAGGACACTATACTTATTGTGTGACTTGAAATTTGCATGCCATTGATTAGTTAAGACATAAGAGATAAATAATTTTCTTTTTTTTTAAACTTAACTTCAAAGGATCAAGGATCAATTGAATTGACCTGTAGAGCTGGTACATGTATTGAATTCTGTCTTTACAAATAACATATCTATTTCCGTTACAATTCTTGATTTTAGGCCTTACACAGTAACCTGTTCGGTTCTAGCTCTCTTAATGATTGAAAAAAAAAGTTCCACAGTCGCTGTCCCAGCAGTATGAATAATAGACGCTTTTTTTTAATTTAATACCTTTACTTTTTCTTTTCAATTTACTTTCTATAATACGACACATGTACTTTATGTGCGTTTAGTTACAACCAGGGACATATAAGCAACTAACGAAAGTCTCGCGTGAGGCGATTTTAAAGCTCGTTTTATGCATATTTTTTTTCTTATTCTATTGACACATTAACATTATCCTTCAAATAATAAGGAATATTTTATTTTACTACATTCCCGTATAGGATCATACATTGTTACTGTGATGATGCTATTCTTACAAGGGTCCACACTGATGGTAAAATCGGGCATTTATTTTCCTAATACCTCATTAGTTTAAAAAAAGAAATATATTTCAATAAGAACTTTCTAATACATGGTTACTGATTATGTTGTTCATCGTAATACTAGGTGAGTGTACATACAAGATTTATAATAAATATGTCATAATGTGAATTTTGTGATACCACCTAGACAATTTGATAAAACTATGATAATTTGAATTTTGTGTTTATACCCATTAACAGTTTACAATACGATGTTAAGCTGACATTGGACACGTAGCATGGTTTTTGAAAGTGGGGGAGGGGGAGCGTTCATTTTCTTAGCTTTTTTATTACATAGATTAAAATAAAAATTGAACATCAATTTTTCAGTTTATATTTAAATCATTTATTGTACCGGACACATCAAACCATTACGTTAAATCTTTTCTGGAGTTAGTTCCTATTAAAAGCTTCTACATAGTTTGCTATTTATTCAGTCTATGTAGCAAAATGACAAACAATCAAAGCACTATTGTTAAAAGAAACATGTATAGTATTTCTTTGTTCATATTATTATAGTTTCAGGTGATTTTCCCATTACATATAAATAATATTGATAACTTACATTATTTTGTAAAAAGGTAACGCGGGGTCTATTCATCGTATGAGACATGGAATTACAACCAATTCGTCCGATTACTTATTAATGGGTCTCGGGGGACAACGTTTCAATCATACGATTTCCTTTATTTTTTCAGAGTGAAAGGTCAACTTCTGAGTAATCAGTGTGCAAAATATAAAGTAAATGACCGGATAGTTTATCTGTTAACCGCACTCAAGTTTTGGTTTTATGTATGAATCGTCCCTGATATTTTATATAGGAGTATATAGGAAAAAGGGGGTTTTGATTTTCAATATCATATGTAAAAAATATTACAAACATACGATTTTCTTTTAATTTTAAGCGATGGAAGCATAAGGTATAAGTTGACGTTTTGTATAATAAAAAAAATTGAGCGGATAATTTTTGATGATATATGTATCCGCCTTCAATGATTGGTTTTATGAACGTGTCATGCCAGTCATTTTACATATAGAATTGTTATAATAAAATGATGTTTACGAGACAAATTTAGTTTTATTTGTAATGAATACAGAAATATCTATTTTCTACTTACAGAGACAATGAAAGGATCGCGCATATCTTTTTAATTTTTAAACATACTATTAATTTTTTGATAGCAAAAAAAAATGCACGACATTTATTTTTCTCAATTGTCAAACTCTCAACTGACTTCATTGAAGGCGTTGACTTCGACGTGGATAGCGTCGATATTGAAGAGTTTGTTAAATAAAAATGTTACATGATAACCTGCATATTTAAACATTTTACCTTGCATTTGCGTTGTACGACAGTGATGCGAAATACCCTGCGCAGAGGGCGCAAAATTTTAAACCCGAGACTGACCTTAATATTGATATTGTCCATTTACGATCAAAATAGCATGCACATAAAAACAAGCCTAGAATCATCAACGGATCAGGAAAGTCCAAGATTGCCACATGATGTCTCGTATTCTTAAAAAATACGATAATGGAATTTCATTTTACACTTATCAACATCCTTTGTCAAAATTTTCAAAATGATTTAGTGTCAGTATAACAATTTAAGCTATATCGAGCATAAGTGCTGAGCATAGCGCTCGAAAAACAGTTGTACCATATAGATAAGGAATTGAGACTCAATTAGTGGTCAATCTAAGTACTTCCAGAATAATTTCTTGATTAATTTAAAAAAAAAATGTAAATTGCTGAATTGTAAATTTTGTCATTTTAAAATAATTAAATAAATAACAAATAAGGTATTTAATTTAAACATTAGTTATTTTTTGATATATTGAGTCTCATGCATGATTTAAAATTCTGATTGGCGGACTATACACATACATGTATATCCGCTTATGATCATAAATGACTGGTTTTACACAGTCTAATCTATTTTCTGTTTTATCTGATAGAATTGAGTAGCTAATTTCAAATATATCGATCTACAAATCAGAAATGTGTGAACCCATCATCCTATTTGTTCACCAGGCTATTGTACCATGTGTATACGTACCCAAGATACACATGTGTCTAGAACAGTAGCTCTGTTAGTTTACCTGTGTAATTGATTTGAATCATTTATGTGTGAATTGATATTATGAAATCGAAAAATGATTAATTAATTAAACTGCCAATGCACGTGTTTTAAGATAATATAATAATCAATAAAAAGGCGACGAGAAAAGCAAATTTTAAAATCCGTTATAAAGAAATCTGACTGTAACAAAATGTATACGGATACAAATTTCTAAATCTACAATACATAACTAGATATATCAAAACATCAGACCTATATCACTCTTGTCGCTGTAAAATCGAATTTATTTTCTTTAGTTTTGTATGGATATTTCCCTCTGGTTGATCTTGTGACGTCACTTTTCTTAATCATCATTATCGCATATTTCTCAAGGCAGGTAAAATTAGCGACTTTGAAGCGGCGTAACTCCGTTACCTTTGCATCGATTTCGATGCGGTTTGTTTTTTTGCTTATAATTCTGATAAATAAATTCAGTGACATACGTTTTACATTGGCTGGGCTGCAGGTACCATTTAAAGATTCTGAAATGGCCATTGAAATATCTTGTTCATCTATACTACTATATTAAAATAAAAGACTCGAATTTTTGGGCTTTAATACAGAGAAATCAGAGGAGTACTGTCTTTTGTATTATATATTTTAAACATTATTACTGATTCTAATTTTATTCAATAGTCACGACTGATTCATCCAGTCAAAGATCCTCTTGCTCCACGGAGTCTTGTAGATACATTTCCCATGGGCTTACATTTTCCGTTATGAATCCGTTCTGAAAAATATCTTCCAATGTTAACTAGAATTGCATTACATTGTACCATTTAATTATTAACTTTTTGAATTAATAGAGATTTCCGATCCAAAGAATATATCGTCAATGGATGATAAACTTGTTCTACACTTTTCGCCAAAGCGTTAATTAGTCAGGCAGCATTCTTAATAACCCCATTTTGAAAAAAAAAATCATTCCATTCTTTTATAGTATACTATTATCTCACCAGATGTTGCACTTTACAGGTGAATAAGTTTTATCCCTCAATACAAAATTCGGACAAATCAAGAAACGAATTGCCTTAATTTTTATATTCTGTATTTGTCAAATCTGAAATAACATAATTTAAGCCATATGGTTGGTCTTCAAATTATATCAAAATTATATCTTATGTCCCAGTCCTTTCAATTTTATATTCATTACGTACTTTTACAGTCATAACATAATATATTTTAGAATTTAATGCTATAATATGGTATGCGATTTTAATGATATGCTATGAGATTTCTCTGCAGTGATATGAGATGTGTATGCTATAAAATAACAAGCATTCTGAGAGTATTGCATAAGCAATACACGTCCCCTACCGGTTTGTGGAAATTGTGAAAACAATGCACTGTTATGCAGAATATCGAACCCAAACATTAAAAGATTGGAATATAAAAGATTAATTTTCTCGAAAATATGTCATCCAGACGCTACAAAAGTGTAAACTTGATCTGTAGTTTGACATTTTGAAGCTGTTCAGCAAATTTCATATTATTCCTCAAACGCATAAAGAAAACAAGAGGCCCATGGGGCCACATCGCTCAACTGAGCAAGAATGGGCGTTCAAAAGATATTGTGCCATATGGCCCTCGGTAGAATAACAAAAAAATAACTAGAGCCGAGCTCGTTGCAAAGCAACGAGTAGGTCTTCCGTCGCAACTTCGTGTCGCGAAAGGATTGTCCATCAGTCTGATTAAAACACCTCCTTCTCCTGACACTTGTCAGAGCCTGACAGACCCTGTATTGATAAAAGGTCATCTTTACACGACCATTTCTTCTTAATTTAGAGCTTTAGAAAATTGATTGGAACTCTTCAAATGGAGACAAAAAAAAATTAATTCATGCCTGTTTTCTATGTAACCTCTAGATTGAGTATTGCACCACTCATTAAACAGATAAAGGCATATCTTTGCTAAGTAGGTGTTTATTTAGATTGTATGCAAATGTGGAGGTCAAGTGGAGATAGTCTGTTATTGATACAGGTCTATCAGAAACTGGCGAGTGTAAGGAGAAGGGAAATGGTCTTTAATGATACTGGATTATCAATATGATAATAGTAAGTTCAAGAAATCGAAAACGAGACTCAATTTCAAAGTATTATTTTCATACCAGGCAAGTTCTTCTATATAATATTATATCAAAGCTTTTGAGATGTTACATGTAGATATTGAATTTCTATAGATTTCAATTTAAGGTTAGGAAAAACAACACTTTTTATACAGTAAAAAAAAACACTAAAATAGCTTTATGTACGCGTACACATAAATAAGAAGATGTAGCGAAAGCTATAAAGACTTTATTTCTTCTGTTCTAGACTTTTTCAGAGTTAACAAGCTACAAGTTAACAATCTCCCATTTTGACAAGCTAGATTAAAAATAAAATATTCAGCTGAGTTTTAGGTCACTTAATCTGCATTACAACCTCATACTACACAACTTCAATTTAAGGTTAGGAAAAACAACACTTTTTATACAGTAAAAAAAACACTAAAATAGCTTTATGTACGCGTACACATAAATAAGAAGATGTAGCGAAAGCTATAAAGACTTTATTTCTTCTGTTCTAGACTTTTTCAGAGTTAACAAGCTACAAGTTAACAATCTCCCATTTTGACAAGCTAGATTTAAAATAAAATATTCAGCTGAGTTTTAGGTCACTTAATCTGCATTACAACCTCATACTACACAACTTCGATGATTTTTTTTATCAATGTGCATATAACAATAAGTAAAATCTCCAAGAAAAAATATCTATCGCAATTAAATGCATACGCTATATTATAGTCTGCAAGTCAATTGTTTCAAAGAAATAAGAGACTGTCGACACTTGCAGTACTCTGATGATTTAATGACGATCGACCGACTTTATTGCTTAATGTAGTCGTATATCATTACTTCTAATCCTGAGAACAAATTTTATTTAATCTTTGACTTAAAACTATTAACTTATAAAACCAGAGACATAAATAACTTATTAAGTTATTTATGTCTCTGATAATATATATTTTATTCTGTTCATAACTATAGAAGTTTAGCGTGTTCAACAGGTTAATTTTTTAGCCACATTCTCAGATTACGATATCGCACCTTTAATGTGAGGTTAATTGACATCGAATATTTAGACACTTATTGTCTATTGTTATTAACAATTGACCGCTGCAGTGAAAGCATCCTTCCAAATGTTACTCAATTATTTATCAGTTGCTGATCTGCAGCCCGGGGGCAATATTCTGAGCTATGTGCGCTGACGCGACACAAGATTTTTGGTCGCACGTGGAGCGGATTGACTTAGCATAAATGGCAGGGGATAGTTTCGAAGGAAAGACCCGGTCAAAATTTTGAAATAAAGGGAAAACCTGAGGCTTGGCTGGTTTTTTGAGGGGTATAAATTGCTAGAATATTTATTGCATTCATTTTGTGGATATAGGAGCTCATGTCAATTTAATTGATATATGACACTTTAATAACGGTAGCACTTTTCATCAGATATGGAATGAAAATGCGAAACTGTGGCTAAAATTTTCACTTTTGGTTTTGTGCTTGAAAAGTAGGGTGGGTTCAGAACACGAAATGTCACTCGAAAAGAAGGTGAATGAACCCCCATCAATTGGTGATTATTTGCATGGGTATACAATAAGCTACCAATCTTGTGGTAGTTTATGGCAGTTGCTTGGGACTGAAGCGTGGTGCTGGACCCGTGAAAATGTGAAAAAGGGCAATTTTTCAGAAAATTTTGAGACCGTCCCTGGCTATTCTACATAGTGTTATATGTAAGTTGTACTTGTTTTATTCTGAAATGTTTAAAAATTCTCAAGAGTCGGGACCATGTGTCCCCTGCATGCAAACCAATTTAAGCAAATTTAAAAATCCACTGAAAATTTAAATCACATATATGAGCACTATCTGCCTCGCATATCCTCGACCAAAAAACTATCCCCTGCCACCATAGACTGACCGAATAAACACACGGGTGGGAAAGTGACATACATTGAGGAGAAAAATGTACACATGTTAAGTAGTCGCCAAAAATAGGTCTTCAAAACCACATTTTGCCCTTGCACTTTGATCATGAAACCGATAAAATCTAAACAAATCTTGTTTAAAAACTCATGTGAACATTCTACAAATAATCACTAAATCCCTCAATTCTGGACAATTCTTTTATCGTGTCAGCCTCTACCGCCAATCGCAACTTCTCGGGCCTTTCCGGCAAGCTCGGAAAAACACTTCGAATGTATTACCTAGGCGTCCATGACAACCCCCCTTTTTATAAAACTTGATATAATTACAACACATTTTATGATCTGTTGAGATGCGAGCTATACTTCATTAAAGGTATCAATATACACTAAAATATAACACAGAAACGACATACAAGACTTCTTGCCGATACTTATTTTATATAATGGGAAGCCACTCCATTTTGTATAAAATTCTAACACCCGGTGATGTTAATACATTCGAGGTGTTTTTCCAAACTTGCCGGAAAGGCCAGAGAAGTTGCAATTGCCTCTACCGCATGTGTTAATTTGATATTTGATTTTTTTTTATCCTGCCTTGAACGCTTGGGGACTGTTTCATTTTCTAAATTCGGCTAAATAATGCTACCAATTTTGAGCGCTCTCTCTCTCTCTCTCTCTCTCTCTCATTTTATGTGCAACCTTATGAAGACGTCAACTACTTTCTACGATATCTATGACACCTCTCAGCAGTATTTAGCGGAAATATTCGTGGGTAAATAAAAAAATCTTAAATTGAAACACAAGTCAATCTTACATGTACCGGTCAAAATCTCGAATAAACAAATAGTTTGAATCGTACAAAATATCAATAAACATGCACGTGTGATAAGGTACATGTAGAAGAACACGAAGCTACCGCGGATCACTTGTCAACTCGCGCGGGATCTCCTTGGCTATGTTCTAGGGGTGATCATCATTTTAAGGTTTAATCTTTGTGGTTTTTCGTTGTTTATCTATAACATTATTAGTACATGTATAAGTTTTTAGAACATTTTAGAATTACAAATTCACTATTGAATTGTGTCTGATGATGTTTCTGATTTGGAATAATATGGCTTTTATCAATTTTTAGAGGGGCTTCTCAATTCACATTCTAATGTTTAATTAAATAAATTGAAGGTGAACAAACTTTAAGAACATAAAATTGAAACAATTCTTGTATATATATCTTGTTGTTAGATAACCGCTGACCTCTAGGTAGTGCAGCCGCGACCGATTTCCTCGGCCGCGGATGAGGGATCGGATAACTTACGTAAAGGTAAAACACACATAGAGAGCTCAGAACCCAGGAAGATTTACAATGTTTGCAGTATGATGACTAAACTCTAATTAATATAAGTTTTTTTTCCCCCTTTAATCCCACAGCTGATCTATCTGTCTGATACTGCTTCAGTTCGAGAATGGCATTGCTTTTATGATTAAGCAGAACGATTTCTTATTGACACTCTATCGTTTAATTCAAATTAAGAAGAGTAAGCTTTAATGGCATTGTGTACGATTCTTGTGTTTGCAGCTAAATAAAATCACATATGACAGACGCGATTCTTGTGAATTAGATAACTGCTGACCGCTAGGTAGTCCAGCCGCGACCTTGGCGATCGATTTTCTCGGCCGCGGGCGAGATGGGTTATGTAATGACACACACAACTAAGAATTTAGGTCGATTTGAAATGCTTGCAGTAAAATGACTCAAATCTATTTCATGGAAGTTATTTTTTTTTTAATCTAGGCCTAGTTTATTTATCTCACTAAATAAGAAAAAGAACGTTTATATTTTCTCGTTTTTGTTTTTCTTAACGGTTGTCCACTATAGGACCTAAACAGAGGTGACTCCAAAAAAAGGCTGTAAGAAAAACATGTACACGTATACTTTTTAGACACTTTTTCAAATGAATCAAAGCCTCCCGTATATGCTGGTACACTTTCAGCTGTTAATTTATGTACGTTATGCGCACAAAGACGATTCGCTTACTTGCCAAATGAATACAGGTACATGTTAACAAGACAAGCTTTTTACACTCATATTACGCATTACCGGTACAAAATAATTTTGTAGCGACATTGATAACACAGTAATGAACAACTTTTCTATCGACAGCTATAGCGAAATATTAACCATTTTTGAGTTATAAAGCGAAAACTTTTAAGGGCTCTAGACCCCTAATTTAAGGGGCCAGCCCTTTTTCAATGGTGTCAAGTGAAAGCCCTTGATAATTCGCACATATTTTGTTCTATATGTGTTTAGAGAAAATTTTAAACTAAAGAGCTACATAACAAAAACACAACCAAAAATCAGCATTTTTTGAAACACAAATTTAAATTAATTTTTTGAAACTTTAAAGGAGGAAAATTGTAAAAACAAAACTCGGGGGACAACGTTCAAACTCTCTATTTTTAAGATTTGTGACTTTGTAACACATGCTGTGAGCGGTTTCAGAGCCTTTGCGTGCACAAGAATGCCTATATTTTTGGGGAAAAGGGGAATAACTCGGTACCGGAAGTGTCGATTTCAACGATTTTCCTTATATATTGAGGATTAGTAACTACCAATGGGCTCTGAAAATTTGAATTTCATAGGACAACAAACAAGCAAGATATTTGAGTTTTAAAAAACGTCTAGAAGAAAAAAAAGAATAAAAAGAATTACCAACAGAATCAGTACAAGGTCTTCCGTTGAAAACGGAAGACCTTAAATATTGTAAAATATTCGAATTTTACACTTATTTTTGCATACACGTAATCTTTGAAATTGTACCTAAATGAAAAACTGTTTTTGCACAGAATGTTATATAACTTCTAATTCCATGTATTTTCGTTCTGTCCCTCCCCCACTTAATAAAGCGATCAAAATATATGAGAGCATATAGGTACATTTTCTTCCTCAACTACTTACTAGTTTTTGTATTTTCTTAAAAATATAATAGTTATTGTATTTTATCAAAAAAAATCCTACATGTATATATGTGAAGAAGAAAATTGCACCTCAATGAGCTCAATTTCTCAAATTAAAAATATTCAACAATTCAATTTGTCTTCTCCATTATAATGAAATGACTGTTGTTTACCTCGCGTAAACTCGTGACTTTTATTACTTTACTCACACTTGATTGATGAATACAATGGAATGAAAAATGTTGTCACGCGACATGTTAAAAAGCTATAAAAATCAATGTTACCGTATTGACAGGCACATCACTGTAATTTACTATGGCCTATGCACCCAATATTTTAATTTTATTCAAAAATAACAAATGGCTACAAACCAGGATAATTTTCCGCTCTAATATTTTCTTTGGAATAGCGATAATTCTTTTATCCCCGCAACAGAAATGTGTCAAACTATGGACACTGTTTTAACGATGTCGTTTTTATTTACTCACATTTCACATATTCATTGTATAAAGAGGGGGCACTAGAGAGTAGTTATATACAGCATATCATTCTTTAATTTTTTTGTGTAAAGTATTTAACATACTTAATTCATATAGAATTTCCAATGATCAACCAGAATTTCAGCGTCAATCGTAGAATTATAAGCAAGATGAGCTCAAAATTTTGCTGGGTTTGATATTTTGTTCACATGAGTTTATTACATTCAGCTTAAGATTGTTTTGGTATTTCCTATTCGGCATTTAAATTGGAAAAAAATGAATGGCCTCAGATCTGTGTACAAACATAGAATTGTGAGCAAATCTCTGTATCTTGCTTATAATTCGAAGCTTAACACTCAAATATGGTAAGTAAATAGAAATTGTAAACAATTCAACACAAGAAACATGCACTATAACAAATAAAGAACACAATTTTTTTTTTCAAAATGAATCATATACATGTATATACCTACATATTTCCGTCAGTTATATTAAACTCTATTTAAACTGAATAAACTCTAGAAAAGGCCGAGCATCTCAACAAAAGATATTCCATTATTCTACCATTACGCAAAAGATGATACCGAATTACCGATAGCCTGAATGAATTGCATTTTAGTTCTTTCTTAATACATCAGATGTTGCTTAATTTGCGCAGGTAAACAGTAAGCTGTTTGATTTACCGAAGTCTCTGTTTGATTTGATACGTACAAATCAGGAAACACAAGCGACAGTTCCCAGGTTAACGCAAAGCATAAATGAAAACGAAACGAAAGTCACAACAAGCTAACACAACCGTCATATGTGAAAACTGTCATCGCATTGAAATATTTAGCCTCAATTTACTTCACAAAATCGGCACCAATGTATTTTGCATGTTTCAAAGATTTCCTTCGTACACGAACTGTTGCACAACAAACAAATTCCTCATTTTCAGATCGACCCGTTTATCAGATAGTGTCATGGCTGCTTTAAACAAAGAACCTCCTTTTAGAATTATGGAATATGAGTCTTGGTAAAATGGGTAAGCAAACCCGGGCCGGGGCAAAATAAAAGCCGAGGCAGATCGGCAATCGTCAATTCCAATTACGCATTATTTTGCAGCAATATTTACAGCGAATACAAATATACTGGTCAGTAAATATCTTGAAATTTTAATGAGAATGGCAGATTAATAACTGTCAATCTTTTGTTTTGCCCTTGCCCGGTCATGCCTACCCATTTTACCAAGACTCATGGATGCAATAAATTGCTTGAAACACGCCTTTTCTGTCGTATTATTTTCGTAATAACTCAGATTTTAACGGTTTGGTCCATAAATTTTGCAATTTATATTTTCCTTCCCATAAGGATTATTCATGCTAAATTACGTTGAATTTGTCTTAGTAGTTCTTGAGAAGAAGATTTTTTAAAATGTGCCCCCCCCCCCTTTTTTTTTTTTAACAGTTTTGAGATTTTCTCCGCTTTCAATGAAAATTTTTGTTTCATTTCTGCAATTTACATTCATCTTTCCATTAGAGTGCTTTGAGCCAAATTTGGTTGAATTTGGTTAAGTGGTTTTAGAGAAGAAGTTCAAAATGTGAAAAGTTTACAGACGGACAGCCAGACGGACAGACGGACAACGGACAAAATGTGATCAGAATAGCTCACTTGAGCTTTCAGCTCAGGTGAGCTAAAAAGTGTGGAAAACTGAAGTGGGACAGACAGACGGACGGACGGACGGACGGACGGACTGACGGACGCAGAGGAAAGCTATAGTCCCCTCCGGTGAAAACCGGTAGGGGACTAAAAAAAATGATTTAGGACTGAATGGTATGGTATGGAATGGTGTGCCATGCTATGCGATTTTAACAATAACGCCTCCAAACACAGATTTTCAAACTTTTTAAAGTAAAACAATAAGAAGCCAAAGATAACTTCTGATCCGCAATTTGATCATTTATGTTTAAATAAATCATTCAAAACAAAGTTAAAATTGTTTTGAATGCTATGCTATGGTATGTTATGGTAAGATACAATGAATAAGAATCTAAGAGGTGCTATAGTGTGATACCGTATATCAGGTTTTTCCGCGTCATGTTTTTCCCGCGAATCAGAGCCTAGAAGGGTATATAAAATTTACGCGAATCTAATTTTCACTATTTCAAAGTCACATTATAGATATAATTGACGATTGTCTAAACCTGTGAGGAAAGTGGCGAAAAGTATCTGAATTGTTGCTCTTTGTAATGAAAAATTCGGACAATGAATCCATTTACATGTTTTCCTTAATGTGAAATAATTACCGACAATTATTTTCGGAGACGCAAACAGTCATAATAAATAGATCATGTACCGTTACATATACCAGTAGCTCCGGTATAATTAGACATCGGTTTATGCAAGGAAAGCGAACGTTCTAATCAGCTTGTCAATAGATTATTAAATAAACAACGAGGCATACAAATCTATTATCTCGCGCTTGTCCTCCGATCCCGTAATTCATACCTCTAAGTAAATTAAATGAACACAGTTCACCGTACTTTTATTTACCTGTACACTTCATCAGGAAAGAGAGAACTCTATTACAAAAAGGAAACATTGTATCAAATTTACGCTGATTTATTTTCCGCGATTCGGAAATCGTCGCGAACAAAGCGGAAATTGGATACACGCGGAAAAAACCTGATATGCGGTATTGCAATGCTATGGTAGGATATTCCAATGCTAGGTACATATATGAGATATCAATACTATATTATGGTTTATGTTGTAAACGATATGTTTGAAATAAATGTATAAGTAAATAGCAATATCATCTTGAGAGATTACAAAAAACAAGTTATTTCTTTAATGCCCTTGTAAATAATTAATTACTGCAAAATTCGCGTTTATGCAAGCAAGTAATAAATTTTCATTTAGTCTAGTCATATTTTTATACTTAACCTCCAGCATCCTATTCCTAATTTTGCTTTCAAACTTTCTCCTCCTCCTGCTCCTCCCCATCTTCCTCCTGGTAAGAAGTATCTCCTCAGTTTACCATTGCCACTCATATTCTGTAAAATTTAAACGAGGAAGTAGGTATAAACTACCTACAATTAGTAAAATGGTTACGTTACAAAAACAAATATCAACATACGGAACTCCAAGCGTAGATCACAATTGTTTATGTAATCCACAACTGAATACCGTTCCTGTTATACATTTTAATAAACATATCTTAAGATGAATTTGTTGATACAGACCCTGAAACGTGCTACTACACCTCTAAAACGAACCGTACCGTTCCGTGCAAGAAACGAACCGTACCGTTCACAAAACGAAACGTACCGTTCACAAAGCGTACCGTACCGTTCACAAAACGAACCGTACCGTTCTCAAAGCGAACCGTATCGTTCACAAAGCGAACCGTACCGTGCAAAAAGCGTGCAAGATAATTTATGCAAAACCCGCCTCCAGACGGACAAAAAAGCGTACCGTACCGTGCAATAAGCGTGCAACTTCCATATATGGCTTATTGACCTAATGTCTTTCGATGAATACGGACGGAGATTATCGCTGACCAGATAAGTTCAATATTTTGCTAGATTTTTTATACGGGATTAGATCACACATACTAAGATTTAAAACTGTTATTCTTATTAAAACAGTCACAAACATATTTCCTTTCTTAGACCGTAACCATTTCTTTGTTTTTCGACAAAACTTGCATCGCTGATTTCTTAAACATTGTAAACTATTAACGTTCACACAATCCGTGGTTATACTATTTTGATTATTTTTATGAAATGTTTGAAACATTGGGTACATACTGGATTTTACATAGCTTTAAGTGATTCTCGGGAGAGAGAGAGAGAGAGAGAGAGAGAGAGAGAGAGAGAGATCTCGTTACCCGAAACGTTAGAAAAGTAGCGTTTGTTTAGAAATATGTATATACACTATGGCTAAACAAGGTTGAAATATATCTAAATATAATTTGATATCCTTTTTAAATTAAAAAAAATGTCGACTTAAGTTACGCAGACCCAGAAAATGTAAATGACAACCACATATTACCGGTGACTCGAGTGATTTGTTCTTGAGCTATTTATGTACCAATAAATAAACAAAAAAATCACTCACACATGTATGATGAATTGTAAATAAATACATGTACAAAATCTTAATGCATTAAATGCAAGCATTGAATGGAAAAAAAAGTACACGCATTCCATAAAATAACTTTCAACTTTATTTCCCGCATAGCTGGTAATGGCGTCGTGATTTCACATGAACAAAAATCACTCGTGCGAAACACGTGTACAGAAGCTGATCTTTGGTTCTATACACAACAGGTGTTATTGTCTTTCTTTGGTTTTTAGCAGTTATTGTACTTTACAACTAACTCTGTATATTTGGACGCTTAAATAGGTGTACACGAGATGCCGGTATTCACACCTTTCCACGGGCACCTGTTAGGTTACTCATCACAATCTGTCGTGTGTATAGTCTGAATATATCTTACTTCTACTTTGTTAGTTTCATGGCTTTTCTTAATCTCTAAAGAACAAAAGAACCGTCTGTAGAAATAGACACAAACAACTACACGAAAGACTATCGGCGCGTGGATCCGTGGAACAATTCAGCGACTCTATACATGCGGGATTTTCACATATTAACTTGCGATAAAAATATCATTTACCGGGTACATTAATGTACCAAAAAATGATTAATTAAATCATAAATAGTTGAATGAGATAACAAGTACATGTAAGCACAAACACAGCTCTTTTAAAAATTATTTTCAATCTTATATGTGTGATGTGAAATAGCGTCGAAATTTTAACCGTCGAGATCAATCTATATGTACATCGTCCGCTGTACAAACTTTTAGTCATTGTGTTGAAATCGTTGTGAAAACCATGAGTCTTAAATAAATGAATTCAATTCATACAAATAAAAATCTAATAATTCCAAATGGTTTGCACACAATCACATACACCCTCAGAGAGAGAGAGAGAGAGAGAGAGAGAGAGAGAGAGAGAGAGAGAGAACTTGTGTGTTGATTATAATACTTAAATTAAAATTTTATCACTGAACCTTATTATTTAAAATTTCGCTTTAGGTTTCTATAATTGGTCATTTGAGCGGGATTTTCTCTCAGGACTCCACGTGCTTCGCCTGTCAATCAGTTTAAGTATAACAGTACAGATCACGCCACGCGCCGCGTGCTACTTGGCTCCTCCTATATGGCTAGAAGAAAATTATCGAATGAAACGTTTTTGTTTTATGTTTTCTTATATCCCTATTGAAAAGAGTGTTTCTATTTTAAATTATTCAACAATAATTTCTCTCCGATTTCATGATTATAATTCATGTACTGGCGATCAGAGTCGTTTTCCCTCGCTGTCGTATTATTTTTGTTACTAGATAAATTCTTATATATTAATAACTTTTAACATTCATTTGTTGATTACCGGGTAATTTTTCGTGTCCTGTTTACAACAAGTATGTGTGTAAAAAGGTAAATAAAATATAAACAGGTTAGTCAGCATTTGTAAAACGTCAGCTAAATCGCATGCATACAGTGAAGAGCGGACACTTGTTCAACAGAATGATAAATATCGCTATTATATAAATAAAAGTTATTGACTTGTTGTGTATATCCAGTTGTGTACATATCGTATGAAATATGTTACATGAACATGTATATAGTTTAACAGAAAAACAAAAACTAATAGTCATATTTTGACTATACACGCGATCTTAGTTCAGATAAGAGAAGCGATGACGGGTTAGATGTAGGTATGATCTATGTATACAAACAAGTGCAGAAAATCATAGAATTAATATTTAAATGAATAAAAATTCGTGTCAAAAAACTATATAACACTTGATTTCAAGATTTCTTATCTATCCATTAATTTTACATCGTCTATTCACTAAGGCAATCGGCGATCGGCAATAGTACTACAGTAGTGCGCAATAAAGAATGATCATACGAATTATGAATAATAAAAACTAGCCGAAAATCAAGACAACGATAAAGGAAACTAAACTAACAAAATATCGGAATAAAGTCGGGGCAATTTGTTATAGCAATTTTAAATGGATTAGAAGTATTTAATGACTTCGACTCAAGTACATGTATAGAAATAAAAACTCAAGATGCTTTGTAAAATTATCGAAGGCTCGCTAAATTAACAAATATATTGGATTAAAGTCAAACAGTTCTTTTAATCTATCTGAATGATTACATTAATCTAAATTAAATACTAATAATAACAGACTGATCAAAATTAAAATTACCCCCGCTTCCCAGTTGTCACTGAGTACACGGTTCACGCAACGTATCAAAAACGGGGGAACGGATGGACGCTCTGATTTTAAATAGATCGATTGAAATTCTTTTGTAATATATCATATAAAAAAAGAAAAATTCTTGTCATTATTACCACCCTGCTGAAGTAGATCGGGCAAAAACTAAACAAAATTATATGGAGAAAAATCAAAGCGTTCAGGCCACGCCTACCTCATTAATAAAGCGCGCAAACCGTTCACAAAGCGTGCAGCTATTTTTAGCAAAGCGTACCGTGCAAGAAGCGAACCGTTCCGTTCACAAAGCGTACCGTACCGTTCACAAAGCGAACCGTACCGTTCACAAAACGAACCGTACCGTTCACAAAGCGAACCGTACCGTTCATAAAGCGTAACGAACCGAACCGTGCAACTGGTGTAGTAGCACGTTTCAGGGTCTGTAATATAGAGCTCTTTATTATATAATATCCAACAGGGTGGTAAAATACCAAAGCATGGCGTTTTTCACCATCTGTATATGAACACTTTGATATCTGCTGAAATATTACTTACAGGAACCATCTGTACACCTGTAACATTTACGTTGATTAGGACAACAAAGACAAGTAGAGGGAAGATGAACTTCATCTAAAATAAATCATTCATTTACAAATAATGCAATACGATTGACATGCAAAAGAGTTTATTATCAACAGGCATGTTGGTCCTAGACGATGTCAAAGAAATATCATAATTATGTCCGGAATGCATTATATTTTAAACACAATTCAATTACGACATTAAGCCAATTTGATTGTAAGACAGATGCGAAGCGAGTAAACTAATTAAGAGCAACAAAAATGTTGGTAAAACAAGTTGACATTGATTTAAAAGACAAGTAGCATCTGCATGTGCTTAACTACTGGAGTCTACGATTAAAAAAAAACCACTTAAAAATAATAGGATTTCGTTTAAAAATGTAACAAATCACATGTAACACCTTTTGAAAGTTTAAAAGTTTAAACTTAAAAAGATTTTTATAAAGTGTTGCACTTAGTGCACTTGTACAAGGATGATACAAATTATGAATACCGCGACGAAAAATATCTAATGGTCCATATGATTTTGCTATAATCGAGTTTAACTGTATTTATATGTTTTTTAATTGTTAAAAAATAAGGTAGCACGGAACACTTGTGAAACAATTTTTTGATCTTTTTTTTTCTTAAAAACTCGGAATATCGTTTTGATACTATGTAAAAGCCAATATTATACAAATATGGACTCAATGTAGGTCAATATGCATTTATAATGACCCAGGGTGACAATATTGACCGAAGATACATGGAGGATATCGACCGAGGGCGCTAGCCCGAGGTCGATATCCTCCATGTATCTGAGGTCAATATCTGTCATCCTGGGTCATTATAAATGCATATTGACCGTGCATTGAGTCTATATTTATTATATTATATAATATCCCAAATTTATGAGTACAATGTATATCTTCTTAATGTTTACAGAGATAGTGATTTGGTGTTGTTGTAAAGCACAATTTGAATGAAAATTTTTCAAAGTTTATTGAATATTACTTCCAAACCTAACAACCAGAGTTTCTTTTCATTGCGCAACAGTCCTCATATTGTAAGACAGAAATCATAAGAATCAACAATAACAATAATTGTAAATCCTGTATCACAACAGGAATAACAAATTAATAAAGAATAGATATCACATATATGTATTATTTTATCTTGGCAATGAAAAGTGTCAATATTTTCAACATAAAAACAACTTATAACAATGTGTAACAATAACAGTAATAAATTTAATAAGGTAACAACACTAAAATAAATATTTCTGAATTATTTCTTTTACTGATTTCACCAATATACTTGGTCTACTGATTACTCTTAAAACTGATATTGTAGGTGATTGTTACATTTGAACAATTGTACATGGTTGGTAAAACGGGTACATTTGGCATGGGAATGTTTGCATAAAGATTGTCTAAACCATCATTCAAGATTGCTTTATCATTACAAGTTGTCAAAGTTGAAGAACAGGGCTTTGGCAGTGGTAACCCAATATCAAAATTAGCATTAGTAGCCAACGAAGCTTGGGTAATGGTGGATGATGCTTAAGACTTGGAATTTTATGACACAACTCCTGAACGTGCGCTTAAAGTTTCTGACATTAGACGTTTTGTACTTTCTGTTGTTTGGCCCGAGTAAGTTTTCAAGGAACTTTCGGATTTGTGCCCTGTAACACTCATGATATGTCTACTCGGCACACGTGCTTCGTCTAGAATGTGGACAGTGGTTGCCCGGAGAGAATGATTGGTATAACGCCTCGATAAGGAGGCTGCCTCACTGATGACACTCATCATGTTACCCATCTTGTTGTGGCCTAACACTACATTATTGAAGTGTATGTTATCCTTTGGTACCGCACGTGGCTGCTGAAATAAAAAAGGGCACTGTGGCTTCAACCTTCGGATTAGTTTCACAAAGCTCCTCAAGGGACAGCGGTCACTATCTAAAAAAAAATTAATGATTACCAGGTTTTTTTTCAATCTTAATATAACTTTAGTTAACTTAAATATAATATTAGAACATACCTTTTATTTCATACATTCTGCCCTCTGCTTTGCAGCTGTCATCTTGATGATTCTTTGTTTGTTCATCTCGAATTTTCTCCACATACATACATCCCTCTCCGTCATTACTAACAGAAAAGTCTGTTCCTCGAAGAGTTCTTAAATTTTCACGGCCTCTTCTGCCAAAGTGCATCATGATGTCCACAAAGACCTATCATAAAAAAAGTATCTATATAAATGATTGTGATCTATAATATGACCATCTGCTGTTATCAGTTTTAAAACTTACCTTGTGTTGCAACACCTGAGCCGAGTCAGAGCTTGAAAGGTAGTCGTACATTTTTATCAAGTCAGCATCAGATATTGGAGGGTGATGGTCAATGTTAGCCTGCCCCTGCCTCTTCAACTCCATTGTCATCCCTATATTTGTTGTCAAGAAATAAATACAATTTTAAATCTTCTAAATATACCTCATAATCAAATATTGAAACGAGTATGCTCAATGACTACATAATTCGGGAAATTAATATGAGCTGATAGTATTAATTAAATGAAATCGGAAGTCCTACCTTTGAAAAAATTTGTTTGACTCTCGGAATAATGGACCTTGATAATGTCAACGTCTGGTCGAATAGATTGCAAAAATCTCTGTATACCCTGACGATATGATAAGAGAGTGGTTTTTTTTGTATATCTCCCCTTTGTTATTTCGAAGTTCAACATAAAATCTCCCCAGCAGACGATCCAGTTCTTCACACGATAGGCCCTCGAATTCTGCACTGATTTGCTTAGAAAGTAAGTATTCCCGAAAAACGTTTACAGCTATCCTTGTTAATTTTTTGGTATTCTCGGCCTCAGAGTTGTTTACTATTTCTTTCAAATCTTCCTCACTGAAACTCGCAAACCTGCGAGCTTTCGTATTCGACGCCATATTTGACTGAAGCGAAAGTGAAAACGAAACAGCTCGTGCGAGTCAATATTCGCTTTCAGCGGTCATTATAAAAAAATAATGACTTCGTATTGACCAATCAGATTACCGGATTTCACAAAAGTATATAATATAAATATATTACCTATAAAAACGAAATAAATTATACCTATTAATTTTTCAAAGTGGACAGAAAAATATATCGTATTTTGATAATTCTGCACCTCACTGGAATGAGGTTTGCATTTTTTCTGCAATATACAGACTTTTACAGCACAGGCACCGGAGATTCCGTATTTTCCGCGTGCCCCGTGGTCAAAATTGCAATGCAGTTTACGATAAGTGCCTGATGTAAAATAGCGTACTCTAACGGCAGGTCGTTCAGCAAGCCAACATCGCAGCTAAAACACAAGTTATCTCCATCACCTGAAAAATTATTTGACTCATACACGTAACTTTATATCATATAACTAATGAAACTATTTAAAATTACTATAAAGGGTGATATTTTATTTAGTTTCTTGACGATGTATTTTTAAAATCCATTACAAATAATTCGTATCCTCTTAAAAAAAATTATATTTAGTTACAAACTAAGATTTTGATCGCTTTTTTCTTCTTCAATCGTATAATATTAAGAAAACTTATTAATTTTTTGTCCTGTTTTATTTATGTAAACTTTAGACTGGTTTAATCAAATTAATGAAATGCTTTGAAAATGCCGATTTATATCTGTGCGATCGATTTCAACAGACTGCCACTGAGTTTGCACACGAAAAATTACCCCCCCCCCCCCTTTCCAAGAAAGTACACATTTACTTATGTAATTTAATTATATTCGTATTTTGTATGTATTTGAAGTTCTTAATCTACTTGTACACTGGCAATGTTTCCTGTACAAGTGACATAATACACGGTCAGGAAACCACCGCAACAAACCACTGACCACGTTAAATTACCCCCCCCCCCCCCCTCCAAGAAAGTACACATTTACTTGTGTAATTTAATTATATTCGTATTTTGTATGTATTTGAAGTTCGTAATCTACTTGTACACTGGCAATGTTTCCAGTACAAGTGACATAATACACGGTCAGGAAACCTCCGCACAAACCATTGACCACATTAAAATATTCGTGAAGCGGTTTATGGCAATTTAAGTTTTCAGGTAGACATCAGAGTAAGATTGATAATACTCAAATAATTAATATTGTTCTTTTATTTCATATTATATAAAAATTATCTGATTGAATTTTTTTTTATCAAAATTGACAATTCCATCAAAGATATGAATAAGTTATAAATCAACAACAATTTTATTTTTATCAAAGGAACTTAAGACACTAATAGAGAATTAAAAAGAAACGTTTACCGTTCTCTTTAGCCAGCTATACAATAAACGACTGCATATTCTAAGGACTGTTGAAGTTGATGTTCTAACAGAATCCAATGGATGTTAATAAGTAATGCTGCAAGCATTTAAATTTAGACCATACATTATTTCAAGCTTTTTGTGTTTAAAGAAAGAAACTAAATATAAATAAATAAATAAAAGTAATTCTTTTCTAAAGGTGAAGGCCATCTGCCTACGTATAATGTGTCCAGTATCTAAATGCGCGTTTAAAACAGTCTTCAATTATTGTAATATTAGCAAGCTCAAACATGATTTATCCATTTGAGGAGGTCAGTATATTTATGCACGCTTATTAATAAACCAAAGACAGCTATGCACGGGTAACTAACGTGATGTTACAAAGATCAATCTAAGCTAAATTCAAGCATTTTCTCTGTTCTGAAATAAGCAACATGCAGCCATTTAGTTCGTTCTCCTGCCCATAGACCATCTGTGTAGTTAGTATCCTATCAATATCTAAATTTGTGTTTAATATTTATTTTGTATTGTGGAAAAAAACCCAGCTCAGACATCATTTAGACATTTTTGAAGGTTTTTTAAAATCTTTTTTTCTTAATTTTAAACCAGAGAAGGTTGTACAAGGTTTATCTTGCACAAAAATCAATCTTCGTTGAATGAACACATGGCAAGGACAGTCTATTTATTAATGACCTCGAAACTTGTGTGTCCCTAATAAGTTAAGATAATAGAGAACCAAATTCGCATTTTTTAAAACTTAGATTCAATTTTGTTATAAAAATTTTTAAACGTAAGACTGTTTATACAAAGGTAGACATAGAAACAAATATTTTTGATTAATAATTGTTTCAATTATAATTTTGCTTGCAACTTGCTAAACCAACTAAGTTCATAGCTAAGTGGGCTCCAAAATTCGTACTTCATTCAGACACAATATTTCAACTGATAATCACAATTGATGTAATGCTATCAGTTTAAGTATCCTTACTTTTCAATTCTTCATTTTAAGTTATTTAGGTAAAAGTTGATAGCATAACAAATAACTCGTTTGCACATTATGATAAATGATGTAGTAGAATTTAGCAAGGATTGTCAATTTTCAAACATATATATATATATATATATGTGCCTCTCATGTACGCTTGGGATATGCTGTAATACATGTCCCTACCAAACACCTCTGAATCTTCCTGGAAGCATTAAAAAGGACAATGTATACAAGTAGCAAGAAGATTAATTTCATCTAAAAAAAAAAAATGATGGAGTGCATTTTTAATATTTTGATCATAGGTTTCGTAAATATGAGAAGAGAATAAAAGATTTTGACGTTTTTATTTTTGCTAGCGAATGGTTTACGATCAACCCTGCTCTTCTAAAATTGTAGTCGAAACTATCAAAACTCGGTCAGACATTTTACAGTTCTGCATAAGTATTCCTTCAAAAAGGTATACAAGAATATCAGCACTGGGAAAGAGGAGGTTGTCTGCACCAATCAAATAAAGGGAGCATGGAAACATGCAAAAGACCAATTTCGACGCATGTCTGGAACTAAAGTGAGGCAATTTGAGGGTCACTTGGCTGAAATTATGTGGCGATCTGAGAAGAAAAAAAACCTGTATAGTGGATGTTTTAAATCATTGTAGAGCATTTTCACACTTCAATCTGAAGCAGATTATCGCTTTCTTACAACATTATTTGATTCATGGACGATGGACGCTTTATCAACAGTTGCTCCCATTAATACTGACGCGAAAGAAAACTCAACCAGTGAAACAGAGAGTGAGGATTCCATCATTCCACCTAATTGATTCAGGGAAACACCCTAGTCTTCAACCAAAAGCATCTCAACTGGTGAAATTGTTCACGAAATTATTGGTTTCAACACTACCTCTATCAAGTGCAACCTCAGCTAGAGTTTTATCAGCAGCAACTTAAATCATCCATGAGTGCCATTATAATTATGTCCTTTTCATCTGATAATGCCGACGAAACTCTGACAGAACCTGGACCTTTAACATCAGTAAGACCTTCAAAACCAAAGTCTAAAATCGCCCTTTGTAGAAAGAAAACCAGCAGTCCAACAGGACCGTACAAAAATGATCTGTGCTCCAGAGGGGTTTAAACCTGTTGACACTGCCCCTTCATAAAGACAAAAAAGGAAATCAAACCAATATGCAAAATCCGCCCTCGTGTGGTCCGATGATGATTTTAATGTAAAACAAATTTTATCTCTTTGCCTCTAATTTTCTTTCAACACATGTTTTCATTGATCAAAATTGTTATTTTTCTTAATTACAGTAAAGTGGTTTGCTCCATAATCCACGAATAATAAAATAAAATTAATTACCAAATATATATGAAAAATCATGCAAGTTTACGTGATGCAGAATCAAAACATTTAACTGAGTCACTATCATTCTATTAAGTAACCCATCATATTATGGAAATTTATAACACTTGCATTGCAAATCCAAGAAAGCTTTTTGAAATATTTGACAAACCGTCAGAGCGTCTTGTCAATTTCCATTTATATCCGGTTTGATATATTAAGGGAGATTCTTAATTTATGCTACAGGTATCAGATGAAGCACAAAGTTTGCAGAATTTATACCCAGGATTTAAACACACAAGTATACATAAAGCAAAGCCAAGGGCTCTTAAGATATTACAAAAGGAAAGCTGGGGAATCTACAGATACTTTATTGAAACATTTTCCTCCTGGACAGTCCAAGGAAATAAAGATGCAAATTGTGTTAATAAAAATCATATTATACGTACCATAACGGTGCATTAACACACCATATAACATTGAACAATCTCAATTCTTGTCACGAGTTTTCTATGTTTAGACACTGTTTTAGATGCATCAATATGACAGATACACTCATAACTCTAAATGGCGTTTGAAAAATAAATAAAAGATTCTTTCAAATGCATCTGTTGTACGAAATGCAGGTATCCACTCAGCTATATAATTATAAATAACTTTTTGTGAATATTTATCATTCAATTTATACTATTTCTTAATTTTATAATTATTTTTTGCAATATATATTCTCCAAAATATGTGATCAGACTTTTACATATGAGGAAAAAGATCGCGATTCTTCTGAAAGAATTAGACCAAATCGTCCAAAGCATAGGATTCTAACATTGGCATAGAAATGCGTCAAGGCATAAAGACATGCGATTTCCCTGTTAGAAACTAAATTATGGATAACGATTTAACAAGAATGCGCTTGTATGAAAACAGATTCTGATTTCTACCTTACCAAGACAAAAACAAAAACACTTAGCAAGTAAATTGTGCGATATGAAGAAAGAGAAGAAATATCCCCTGATAGGCCCAAACTCAATTAAACATGAAATAAAATAATTTCCATGCGCTGTGAAATCAAATGATCACACAAGTGTCTTAAAGAGAAGTTTGGAGAACATTAAGTACCATGCCATAGTCGATGCGACATTTAGTGGTGCAAGTATTCTCTCGGTTGAGGATTTTCGCCTTGATTTACAACATGTTTTCAGTGAACTGGCAAAGAATGCAAATAAACTTATTTAAGAAGAAATTTCAGTCTTTTTCTTTGATCTAATGCATGTTCATCACTTATGCTAAATAATTTCATTTTATTTGAGGAATGCGCATGCGTGTATCATTCAAGTAATTGCATGTTAGCTGGCAAGCGGAAGATAAAACAATCAGATTTAAATTGTTTTTGTTATATTAATAAGTAGTAAGTAAATACGAAAGGATATTCAATCACGTATTATTTTCATTCAAGAAATCTTGACAAGCAATTAAAACAGGGTGGGATTCTCAAAATCATGAAGGAGAATCCTAATCCGTGGGGAGGGGGCGGGAGTTTGAGGGAACAGGTTTTTTCCGTTGTAACTTCAATTCAGTTCAATTAATATCCCGTATTTTCAGTGTCATATTTTTCATGCTCCGACAAAAGTGGAGGGTAGGGGCCACATTTGACATTTACATTATTTCAGTAAGTCAAATTAAGAAAAGTGTCTGCTTTGAAAAAAAGTGGGAGAGGTATCCCATCCTTCCCCGATGCTGCGTGCCTGTGATGTACATGTATATACACGGTGTGGTCTGAAGATCTGAATAATTGCTTTATTTCTTTACTTAAAGATATGACTTTCACACAAATTACTCTTTATAAGTCAATCGCATAACGAAGATACAAAAATATACACGCTCTTTGCGAGCAACGAAAGGTCTTCCATTTAAAGGCACCATAAAATAGACTATTTGGATAGCTGTTCTGTTCTTTTATGTCTAAACACGTCATCAAAATACATTTAACACTCTATCAAAATTTCGATAGAATCAAATGTCTATCATTCATAAAAGGTTACAATCAAATCTTTGTTGGAACTGGTAATTGTGATGCTGTAAGGGGATTTATCATGCTTATATCTTTGCTGACTCGGGGCCTCTCATTTATATTGTATAATTTTCTATTTGCACTTAAAGAGTCCACGAGAGAGAGAGAGAGAGAGAGAGAGAGAGAGAGAGAGAGAGAGAGAGAGAGAGAGAGAGAGATATGTAAATAAATCAGAAATCGATTTGGTTGGACTTATTTTAAATGATTGTGTATATAGACATACACAAGAAAGGAAAAAGTCCACATCTTTAATAAAAATGACTTTTTAGCGTTAACTTCCAATCAGTAAGAAGACAATCATTACACAATGAATTTCAAATTATTTGAATCCATAGGATTATCCTTTAACTAGAAATAAATGTCTAGACGGCCGGAAGTAACGGCAGATGTTCGGATATGCGAAGGGCACTAGGGATAACAACTTTCTATCATTCCTGAAAATTTGAAAGTCCTATCTTAAATACTTTTCAAGAAAAACTGTGAACAAACAAAAACATAATTTTTTTAATATCTCGGTACCGGAAGATATGATACCAAATGATGCTTTTGAAATAAAGCACTATCAGATTAAAGTGAATTTATTAAAAGTATATTTTAATAAAAAGTTTTGTGTATGAACCCTCTCCTGAAAACAAAGTAGTAAGATTATAGAATGTTTTTTTAATATCTCGGTACCGGAAGTGACGACCCAAAAAATCTCGCGTAATTTTCTTACAAATTTTGTCATGAATAAGATCGGAAAGTTTCATGAAAATCGGCTGAAGCATTTTTGAGAAAACTTGACAAAAAACCCCAATAATAATAATAGTGAAAAAGGAACAAAGCAATAACAATAAGGTCTTCCGTTGGGAACTGAAGACCTTAATTATTATATTTTGAAAAAAAGGCGATAAAGTGTCTCTTTTTCTTCATCCAAACAGTTACATATATTTGAAAAGAGATATTAATTCAAATTCACGATTTCAGCATTGGTATAAGAAATAGATTAAACGGAATTTGATCGTTATCAAAGCATGTTATGACAATGCTTGTAAATTAAAAAGAAAAATTTACCGTTTTCTTTTGCCAGCGATACCACCAACAACTGCAGATGCTCCGGACTGTGTAAGTTGGTGTAACAAAAACCAATGTTATATCACTAAGTTGAAGGCATTAAAATTTAGAACGGACATGATTTAAACCTTTTTTGTATTTCATAATAGACTACATGTATTTAAATTTATATTGTTTTCAAGGCTAAAGCTCATCTGTGAAGATATTGTGTATTCAGCATGTTATATAACTAACATTAAAAAGATTTAATAATTAAAACAGACATAATTTAAACCTATTTGTCTTTCAAAATAAGCCATATGTACTCAAATTTAGTTTGGTTCATTGCTTAAGCCCATCTGTGAAGATATAATGTATTTAGTATCTAAATATACGTTTAAACCATTCTTCAAATTGCGTAATATATTAAAGTTCAGACACGACTAATCCATTTGATAGGGTTTGTTTTTACACGCAAGCTTGTTACCAAACAAGGGATGGTTGTGCACAGGCTATCTTACGTAATTTAAAATAATCAATATGCGCTGATTGAAGACAATCCAAGCTAAACAATGAAATTTAGAACCGACATGATTCAAACATTGTTTTGTGTAGACAAAAAGCAACACGCATCCAAAGGATCACTTGTATAATACAGTAATAGAATTGACCTATAGGGCCGGTATTGGTTTCTGTCTTTACAAAAAGCATATTTATCCCCGGGTGTTTGTTAAACGCGGAACGGAAAACGGAACGGAAAGCGGAACGGAATGGAATACAGAATTAACAAGCTATAAACGATAAACTAAACGTAATTTATCTAATATTGTTAAAACTGTTATTCATATTCAATTTTATTTACTTTTAAAATGTATGATTTTCTCTCAATTAACATTACCTGCTTTGATCACTAGTCAAAGTTTATCAAACTCAACAACATATCCAGCGCTCTATACGGATTAAGTTGCAGGACTGTACAATCACGTAGGTAAACGTAAAGAAACTGTAATAGCTAAAATACTAGGAATAGGTAATCTTCAGGTCAAGATCTAGTAAATGATTCCAGAGTATATTTTGGTGCTAGAACCATTATGACGTCATAATTGATTTGAAGAATCTTTTTCCCGTACTTTGCGGCCTAAAAGTAATTACAACGAAAAGTTAACAATTTCTTGACATTCTATATTAAATCATGGGAAAAGTAATCCCGATACCAATATTCAATTTGACATCATTTTAAAAAAAGATGTCAAGAGCTTATTTAATTCTGTTTTGGAGAGACTGTAGACATTCTACATTTATTTATTTATTCGTCAAAAATGAATAACGCTTCAAAATTTGTTCCTCATTGTGTTTACCAAACATTTTAGCCTCGGTACAACCTATCAAACAAAACTATTGTTATGAAGCATCATTTAGAGAATTTATATGTTAAATCTTATAAACCTGTAGTCACCTTTCATTTACTAGGTCTTGACCGTAAACGATAGAAGATGTAGACAACGAACGGCGATATCAGAGGAAGAAAAGAGACTCTGACGGACATCTAGAGCAAAAGTGACCCCAAAAAATGATTCTGTTTTCGATTAAATGATCTTTAAAATAGTGAGGCGAAAAGGTTAGCAAACAGAAGATCCAGTCTTGACAATGATGGTGGATGTTTTTTGTCGGTCACGTTTTTTATATCAATATCTGCTAATGAATTTTTAATTATTATGTATGAATCACTAAAAATTCAATGTTTTTTAAAACAAGTTTAAAATCCCAAACAAGGTTCGAAGTCATGAAAAACACAACCAAACGCTCAACTAACTACCCTACACTATTATTCCAACAATGTTACAAATGGAGAATAATGAAAAAGTTATTTTATTAGCTTAACATTTGATCACTAGCGCGCATCATGGATTATGCCAACAGAGCAATTGATATTCATAACGCCATGTTCACTAAATAATGTTGTTTATTTCTTATGTGTCAGGTAATTATCCATACGTCAAAAAACAACGTCTGACGTAATTCACGCGTTATTACGTCTTATCCGTGCCCGATCTAATTGAGACCTAACGTTAAAAGGTGTATTTCAAAACAAAGAAATCAAGCTGACTTAGAAATTGATTCAAAACAAATATATAAAAAATCCTGACAACTGCAACAAATTAGGCCTACCGGGATATTATTCAGCGAAATAACATGACTGGGTTGTGTCGATTGCGTACTTGTTTTGAAAATATAGACCGCTTACTTCTGTCATGCATACACATCAATCCATTATAAGGTTGAATTTTATCCATTTTGTGAACATTAATTCCTGAAAGTCCATAAACATCCAAAATGAAATCGTGACCGAGATCTTTATTCAAGTGCAGAAGGGAGATAAAAACACAAGGGGAAATAATTTGACCCATATAATCTAATATAATCATTATAGTGATATGTCTTGTAAACTTTTATTCATGGTGTCCTGTTTACAATTTTTATAACATTTTAGTTGCAGTACACATGACATAAACAAATGCATGCCATACAAGACCGTCTTTTTGAGATGGTGATGAAGGAGATATTTCTACTGATGTATCCTATTGTAAACGATTGTAGAGTATCAGCATTAGATAAGTCAGCACTCCTAGTTCATAAAGTCATTCTAAAAAGTTTCCCTGCAGGTGTCAAACTCGGGTTTTTACCAACACGAGGAACCTTCAGAATCAAAAATCAGTAATCTGGTAAGTGGTTGGTTTTTTTTTAAAGTTGTTACTTTTACCGATTCCAGAATTAGGCAAAATACCCAAAAATCACATGTAGACTAATTGTCCACGGAACAATTAGACTAATTGTTCACGGAAGAATTAGAGGCCTTTCTACCTTTAATAATGATTTTAAAAAAATCCCAAAATGTTGATAATTATTCAGTAAATTAGAGAAAATTAATATCCGAAACAAACAACAACAACAACAAAAAACTATTTCCGCAATGCGGTTTTGATCCGAGTACCCTACGATTTGTTGGCGAAAGTGTTGCATTAAATTATATAACTTTATCGCGATACAAAAGATGTTATTGACAAATGTCCTAACATAAATCTTTAATCGATTCACGTATGGTTTTTAATCACCGAGATAAATTTCAATTAGAATACATGCATTATATTTTAAAACAAAAACATGTTTGAATGACGTAAGTTCTCCGTCTGGATAACTGCATATTTTGTTATATAACATCCATTGTACAATTTACAACATCCACTTCTCACTGCGCTACATTACGCTCACAGTGTCATCTTCGCTTGTTAACTGGTGGTTGTTGGCTACATATTTCACAAACATAAGGTAATATTGCATTTAAAATACTTATCATTGACTTAACAGGCTTATATTATAATACGTTGATTCTCTTCTTGCTATATTTGTATATAATTTGAATACGACTCATATTCTGACTGCTTAAGAGTATAATATAACAGCAAAAGATGTACATATGACAATTAGAGTTGAAACAAAGCCTCCGTTGGATCGCAGTTGCATTAAATAGTTTCTAAACTTCACATCACATTTTCCCGATAAAAACAACGTCTTCTGTCATATAGTGGTTTGTCATTAAAAAACAAACATCTCTGCAATAATATAAAGTTTCTGCTTCTCACAATGTTTTTATTCACGGAAATTTTAAGTTCTCTTGAAAATTTCCTTGCGGCATTAGCAATTACGTTTTAACTGCTATCTTTGCTCGAACTTCTGGATTATAATTGTTAGATTTCCTCATCTTCTTTGCAATATAGCGTAAATGACAATTTGTTTTAGTTGACAAATGCCATTGGAAATTATTTTCCTCAATTAAATCTATTTGACAATGCTATGATATAAAAACTACGAACGGTAGCATTTTCTAACCGTCACTAAAAGTCATTTTTGATTATTAACTAATCAAATTTATTTTTCTTTAAATAATGTATATATTTATGTTAAACTTTATAAAATATGAAAGATTTAGTCAAACAAAGACAGATAACTTTGTATGAACGGTTTAAATAGCTTGATTAATGATATTAGCTAACGGAAAACGATTTTTTACCTCCTCCCGTTACAATAATTCATTCGGGGGGGGGGGGGGGGGTTAAATACTGTTATTTAGCATATCCATACCAAAGGGTTTGTTGTTTCATAAGAGAGGGGGCATATGTCTACATACATTTTGCTTTTTAATGTTTAAAAAAATAATGAACTAATGTCAATAAACATGAATATTCACTTTAATATATGACGTATACACATGTGAATATTACGTTTTATGCACATATGAACCGCAGCATAATATTTTCGTAACTCAAAGAGACCGATTATGATGAAGAATTTTATAGACACCCAATAAGCAAACCTTTCGTTTAAAAATGAAAATTGGACTACATTTATTATTTTAATATTAATCAATTAGATATTGTTTAAACTTTTTTTAGAAACAGCTTTCTTTTGGAATCCGAAATGTAGGCGGGAAACGGGCGTTAGCATTCGCAGTTCTCTGCAAATGCAAATTTTCTAGCAACTTGTATCTCAAGTTTTAACTACTTCTAAAAATGTTAATAAAAAGTGTTGACTTTAGTTCTGGGGGTATAAAACGCTAAATTTGAATCTTCACTTAATGTCCGTTTCTCTTATCACTGAACCTTTTTAGTCACAGCAAAGTTATTTTATACTCCATGCGACTTTGGCCGCGAATTAAGGGCTTGTTTTATTTTTTTTAACGGAAAAATCCGGTTATTAAAATGGTGAAAATGGCGGGCGGGCGGGCGGGCGGCTGCCAAAAGGGTACCCTCATTGTACGGATAACTCCTCCTACAGTTTTAAGATAGGAAGTTGTTCTTTTGCAGATCAATTGTACATATATCAGAGGTGTGCATATTGCTAGGATTTTGATTTCCGATAATTTATCGAAAAAATACCAGCTTTTGAACTTAGTCATTTTTTGGCAAAATATTGCATATAGGGTACCCTCATTGTGCGGATAACTCCTCCTACAGTTCTCAAGATAAGAAGTTGTTCTTTTGCAGAGCAATTGTACATATATAAGAGGTGTGTATATTGCTAGGATTTTGATTTCCGATAATTAATTGAAAAAATACCAGCTTTTGAACTTAGTCATTTTTTGGCAAAATATTGCATATAGGGTATCCTCATTGTACGGATAACTCCTCCTACAGTTCTCAAGATAGGAAGTTGTTCTTTTGCAGATCAATTGTACATATATCAGAGGTGTGCATATTGCTAGGATTTGGATTTCCAATGATTTATGAAAAAAATACCAGCTTTTGAACTTAGTCATTTTTTGGCAAAATATTGCATATAGGGTACCATCATTGTACGGATAACTCCTCTCACAGTTCTCAAGATAGGAATTTGTTCTTTTGCAGAGCAATTGTACATATATCAGAGGTATGCATATTGCTAGGATTTTGATTTCCGATAATTTATCGAAAAAATACCAGCTTTTGAACTTAGTCATTTTTTGGCAAAATATTGCATATAGGGTACCCTCATTGTGCGGATAACTCCTCCTACAGTTCTCAAGATAAGAAGTTGTTCTTTTGCAGAGCAATTGTACATATATAAGAGGTGTGCATATTGCTAGGATTTTGATTTCCGATAATTAATTGAAAAAATACCAGCTTTTGAACTTAGTCATTTTTTGGCAAAATATTGCATATAGGGTATCCTCATTGTACGGATAACTCCTCCTACAGTTCTCAAGATAGGAATTTGTTCTTTTGCAGATTAATTGTACATATATCAGAGGTGTGCATATTGCTAGGATTTTGATTTCCGATAATTTATGAAAAAAATACTAGCTTTTGAACTTAGTCATTTTTTGGCAAAATATTGCATATAGGGTACCCTCATTGTGCGGATAACTCCTCCTACAGTTCTCAAGATAAGAAGTTGTTCTTTTGCAGAGCAATTGTACATATATAAGAGGTGTGTATATTGCTAGGATTTTGATTTCCGATAATTAATTGAAAAAATACCAGCTTTTGAACTTAGTCATTTTTTGGCAAAATATTGCATATAGGGTATCCTCATTGTACGGATAACTCCTCCTACAGTTCTCAAGATAGGAAGTTGTTCTTTTGCAGATCAATTGTACATATATCAGAGGTGTGCATATTGCTAGGATTTGGATTTCCAATGATTTATGAAAAAAATACCAGCTTTTGAACTTAGTCATTTTTTGGCAAAATATTGCATATAGGGTACCATCATTGTACGGATAACTCCTCTCACAGTTCTCAAGATAGGAATTTGTTCTTTTGCAGAGCAATTGTACATATATCAGAGGTATGCATATTGCTAGGATTTTGATTTCCGATAATTTATCGAAAAAATACCAGCTTTTGAACTTAGTCATTTTTTGGCAAAATATTGCATATAGGGTACCCTCATTGTGCGGATAACTCCTCCTACAGTTCTCAAGATAAGAAGTTGTTCTTTTGCAGAGCAATTGTACATATATAAGAGGTGTGCATATTGCTAGGATTTTGATTTCCGATAATTAATTGAAAAAATACCAGCTTTTGAACTTAGTCATTTTTTGGCAAAATATTGCATATAGGGTATCCTCATTGTACGGATAACTCCTCCTACAGTTCTCAAGATAGGAATTTGTTCTTTTGCAGATTAATTGTACATATATCAGAGGTGTGCATATTGCTAGGATTTTGATTTCCGATAATTTATGAAAAAAATACTAGCTTTTGAACTTAGTCATTTTTTGGCAAAATGTTGCATATTCATGTAGTGTACTCAATTTCACTGGATAAGGGTTGACATGGATTATGGATACAGTTTACATAAAAGAAAACCGGTTTGCTGTCACATTGACAGCTTTTCACTTGTTTATTTTTTTTTTGATTTTGAAGTATCTTATCCGTCCTTAATTTAACATTCAACACGACCTTTTCACCCATCTGCTTTAATTAAATGTTATGTTTATTCATTTATTAATACACCTGCATAAGTTTAAAATATAAGCGATCACAATTTTAAATAATGTTTGAATTAATTATTTTGTTATTCATAGATAAGTGAAAATGATTATAGCATTGAGTTTTGAAAATACCATGCTTTTTCACAAAACCCAGATTTGTTTCAATACAGTATATACATATAAATAGTTAAGTATTCAACATTTGTCTTCTAATTGCCAAGAGATGGGTCTACATGATCAACACAATTTCATTTAAGACCCAATGTTTAGATCTGAAAATTAAATAACTTCTCTTTGAAAACAAATTGTTTAAAACTATAATCATTCCCAGAGTTACCTCATGCTTGCATCCTTTTTTTAAAAAATGAGTATATTGTAAGTTTCACTTTTTTGTCTCCGATTTTGACGAAATTCTTGAAAATAGGCCCCTTCTTCTTACGAAAACTTTTAAAAAGTCGCGCCTTATTTTCAAGGTTTTGGGTGGTATTTTTCTGTTGCACTATGCATATATATGAGTTTAAATTATCTCAGTAAGTTTAACAATGTCCATCGTTTATTGCATATTAATAAGTAGATGGATTTTTTTCAATGATATATACATCAATGTTAATTTAGATGAATACATTTTTTTTCATTTTTTTAAAATCGGTAAGTTTTGTGAAATAAAACTTAACAAGTTTCCTGTTTTCCGTTTTAGATGAAGCTCTTCCTCTTTCTACTCATTTCGTTGGTCCTCATCAACATTACATGTACGGAACCACGTTCGGTACGAACGAAAAACTTACATCGGACAAACATAATCTTTTCGCCACATGTTGACTTGCTAGGTCGTTTTTGTCTGTGTGAAATCAGTGCTGTATTTTTCAAGATATTGAAAATAAGAATATGTATAATAAACAATATTATTGTTAAGTATATATTGCAGGCTTATGTAAAGAAACGTGGAATTTTCAAACGCAGAACAAGAGTTGGAACTAGACCTCGGTATGGATGGAGTAAGACATTGTAAGTAATTTATTTTATCATTAAAAAACATGTCAATAATTAATAATATAATCTCACTCAAAATACGTGCGTTAATTGATTCATTTCATTCAAATGTTCTGGTATTAAACTATTTTAAATATAAAGAAATGATAATTTGAAGTATGTGATCATTTATATAGCAGTTTTGGCAAACGTGGGGTGGACGGACAAGCATCATTTAGGAGAGAAGAAGAAAGAAACAGAAGAGGGTTGTAGCAGTGATGTAAAGTATATATTTATTTTCATCATTTCTTTGAAGACACCCTATCCACATTAAGACCGAGTTTTTTTTTTTACCTTGAATATCCATCATATGAAACACATTTTTGAGTAAACGAAGAATTTACTAAAATAAATTATTTATTAACTAAGCAGTAATAAGTACGTAATTAGTAAAATTGTGTTGAGGTCTATGGGAGAAGCACAGTTTTTTGAAGATAAACACTAAGAATATGAATAAATGCTTTGATGGAAGTATGTATTTAATCATTAGGAAAACAAAAATCATTGAAAATATTTATCTAGAATTAATTTCATCAGATTAAAAGCAAGGTGGACAACTCTTCAAGAACAGGAAAATATCACTTATGAGAACGCATTCTGCTATTATATACAGATACTTAAACATGTCCAATTGTACGGAGTATTAAGCCCATACATGCAAGCTATACGTCCAGATTCATTAAAGTTTTGGCTATTATGGATTAGATACCTTAAATCTAGATAACTTTTCAATTTTTAGCTCACCTGAATCGAAGCTTTACATGTAAGTACTATTCTGACCATTTGTTTTCCGTCCGTCTGATGTTACCTTTTTGTTTTTAAATTGAATGACCTCTATAGAACACCTGGGCCAAATTTTTTGAAAGTAACTGCAAAACATTTTTTGCAGGGAATTCAAAATTGATTAATTGTTAAGGAATTAACCTATTTAAACAAAGACATGTATAGCTCATTTGCGTTTTTTTTTGTTATTTAAAGTTAAATATTTTATGACTGTTCAGTGCTTCCTCGATATCAAAATAGACGAATAAATACACAAATATATTACATTACTTAATAAAAACAAAATGTACGCAATGAATGATAGTAACATTTGTATCATTTTTATCTAAATAATTTTAAAAGATTAATACCAAATTCAACTAACTCATTCAAGTAAGTCATGACAGAACCAACGTTCTAGAACACTGTTTTAGAATACATTCGATGTGTTTGCCTTTATGAATTGAATAAGTAGCTCATTTTTGTTTTTGAAAATCTCTTCCATCTTTTTATCGAAATAAACAGTTGTTTATTTTTGGAGGTTTTTCTTGTTAATCATTGCCTGATACAAGTTATCAACACGACATCATAAATTCCTTACAAAAAATAGTATTACTAGTATTTGTTAACGTGTCATTTAAATTGTTTTTCACTTTGTATTTCAGAAAGAAGTGACATCATCGAAATTATTATTTAGACACTGATCAATTTTGGAGTCAATGTTTTTCCTGTAAAGGCTCTACTGCAAATAAACAAATAAGTGCAAACCACTCTTATTTCTTGTATTCATTCTGATTATTCATGTCTTTTTTTTAAACCTCGAAAAAAAGGACGCAGGACAGATAAGGCAGCACATCGTTTTGATATGCTAATGAAGGGATAATGAGTTATGACGTCATAATATACGCCCCGCCTCTGTATTACCATATATAGAATATATACCGAAAACAGCAGTTTAAGCATAAAATACGGCTGATTTAATACTTCATAAGTAAAATATAACTACGAATCACTCATGTGTGTTTTTATAAGTTTACAACAATCAGAATATACGAAGAATTTCCATAACGCATCTGTCGTATGGGTGTGAATCTGCGTCCCAAAAGCGCTCGTCAGACGATGTAAACACGTGTTGCTGGTATTCCCGATGATGGCGATCTTTTGATGATTTATCAGGTATGTAGATTAGATATACAGTGTATTTGTAATATACATGTACCAGATAGCTCAATAACTATTTTATTGTGATTTTATACTGTTGATGCATTTCTGATCGACTTAATGTGTTGTTTCGTTCAAAACATGAGGAGAGACTGCATTGTTTACATTTAGGCCTATACAATGTACATGTACATGTAGCTTTATTGCCAGTCCGTTAAATTGTTGATCATTTTCACCAATCGACACGAATCAGTTCATAGTACTTGTACTGACAATATTAAGCTTTACACAGCTGTTTCTTTTTATTTCAATTTGTAAGTAAACAATACAAAGACTGTGTGAAAACAGCTGATTTGATTTTCTGAAAATCAGTACAGTGCAGGCTAAAAAATGCTGATTTCATTTTCTGGAAATTGGTGAACAGCTGATCAATAACACCTTTCTACTGTGTTCAAAATTCTTCCATGACAGTTCATTTATATTGTTTACACATTCATCCAGTTGATATATTA